>NW_020925206.1:153650-237334 GCF_003984885.1 Neopelma chrysocephalum
GATGGTCAAACGCTTATAACAGATAAAACCTCCATTCTGAATCGATGGTCTGAACACTTTCAGACTCTTTTCAGTACCAACCGTGTAGTCCAAGACTCAGCAATTCAGTCCATCACACAACAACCGGTGAAATACGAATTGGATACTGCCCCCACTTTAGGAGAAACCCTCAAGGCCATACAGCAGGTGAAAATTGGCAAGGCATCTGGGGTTGATGGAATTCCACCTGAAGTCTGGAAACATGGGGGCCTTGCACTCCATGCTAAATTTCACAAATTTGTGGTACGCTGTTGGGAACTAGGCAAACTACCATCAGACCTTCGAGATGCAGTCATCATCACTTTGTATAAGAAGAAAGGAATTAAATCAGATTGCTCAAATTACTGTGGTATTACTCTGCTCTCCATTGCTGGCAAAATCCTGGCAAGAATACTCTTGAACAGATTAATACTTGCTATAGCAGAAGGAATTCTACCTGAAAGTCAGTGTGGTTTCAGAGCCAACAGGAGTACCACAGACATGGTATTTGTTCTCAGACAACTGCAAGAGAAGTGTAGGGAACAGAACAAAGGTTTCTATGTAACCTTTGTTGACCTCACCAAGGCTTTCAATACTGTGACCAGAAAAGGTCTATGGCAGATTTTGGAACGTTTAGGTTGTCCCCCCAAGTTCCTTAAAATGATTATCTCACTCCATGAGGATCAGCACGGCCAAGTCAGATATGGCAATGCACTTTCTGAGCCTTTTCTAATAACTAATGGTGTGAAACAAGGCTGCGTTCTCGCTCCAACCCTATTTACAGTCTTTTTCAGCATGATGCTCCAAAGGGCCACGGCAGACCTCGATGATCAGGACGGTATCTACATTCGATATCGTACTGATGGAAGCCTATTCAACCTAAGGCGACTGAAGGCCCACACTAAGACCTTAAATCATCTTGTCCAGGCGCTGCTTTATGCGGATGACACCGCCCTTGTTTCCCACACAGAAGCAGCTCTGCAGCGTTTAACATCCTGCTTTGCAGATGCTGCTGAGCTCTTTGGGCTGGAAGTCATCTTTAAAGAACACAGAGGTTCTCTATCAACCCGCACCTCAGGAAGTCTTCCATCATCCCCATTTCACCATTGGCCAATCAGAGCTCAAATCAGTCCAGCAGTTTAATTACCTAGGTAGCCTCATCTCCTCGGATGGTAAGATTGATGGGGAGATAGACAACAGGTTAGCAAAGGCATATAGTGCCTTCGGAAAACTCCATAAAAGAGTATGGTGTAATAAACACTTGAAGAAAAGTACAAAGATCAGTGTTTACAGAGCCATAGTGCTGTCTACTCTCTTATATGGTTCCGAATCATGGGTCATCTACCGCCACCACCTGTGACTCCTAGAACGCTTCCATCAACGCTGTCTCTGTACAATCCTAAACATCCACTGGTCAGATTATGTGACCAATACATCTGTTTTCGAACAAGCAGCAGTCACAAGTATTGAGGCCATGTTGCTGAGAACACAGCTGCGTTGGGCAGGACACATCTCAAGGATGAAGGACCACCACCTCCCTAAGATCTTGCTTTATGGTGAACTTGCCACCGGCTGCCGCAAGAGAGGAGCCCCGAAGAGAAGATACAAGGACTCCCTGAAACAACATCTCAGCCTTGGCCATATTGATCATCATAACTGGTTTACTCTGGCCTTCAATCGGGAGTTCTGGAGACACACCATCTATAACGCTGCTGTTTCCTTTGAGAACCCACGCAGGATCACCCTTGAGGAGAAAAGACAACTCAGAAAGAATCGTGTCTTGCAGAATATACAACCTAAGGAGTCTTTCTGCTGTGCCTTTTGCAATCGGATATGTCTGTCTCTTATTGGCCTCATTAGCCACCAGTGTACTTGCAACAAATGTGGATAGAACCTTCCTAAATCTTTGTTTGGAAGCCTAACCATGATGGAGTAGGGTTCCCTGAGGGGATAGCCAGTGATTAAGACACACAAAAGAGTAGCTAATAGCTCTTGCATATCAACTGAATTGCTTGGGGAAAGCCCCATTCCCTGTTTAGCCATAGCCAAGGTGTGGTGTCATGGGTTTAAACTGTGGCTGGGTTTTAGGGGGGGGGGGGTCTTCTGTCGGAAGCTACTAGAAGCTTTCACTGTCCTATGAAGAACCAATGGTAGCTAACTGCAGGAGGGATTTCCTGCTGCTGACCAAGGCTGAACTAATGAGATGTGCTTCTGTGATAACATATTTAAGAAAAAAAGTCATTGTGCAGAGGAAATTGGAGTCAGGAGGGTTGCAGAGGGAAGCCGCTGGGCCCGGGGCAGGTGCAACAGGAACTGTGGCCGGGTTGGGGTGGTCCCCCTCTGCCTCCCCCACCGCGGGCGGGAGCGGTGGCCATGGCCTGGGGCCATGCAGCAGCTGGTCGGAGGCAGGCATGGTGCTGAAGCCGAGCCGGGCCGGCCCCGCTGCCCCCTCCCCCCCCATCCCGACCAAGTCAGGACGGGCCACGGGCAGCCCCACCGCATTGCAGTTGAGCCCATGATGGAACAAGTGGATGCATGAAAATGAAGGAGGACTGCTACCCTCATTGGTAGGCCCAGGAGGGAGTGGGGGTCTTTGGAAAACTCTGTGGCCCGTTGAGAGGGAAGCTCACGCTGGAGCAATTTTTTCGGGGTAGGACTCTGTGGCCCCTGTGGGGAACCCATGCTGGGACAGGACCCTCCGTCAAGGACTGCATTCTATGATAAACCATCAGGTTATAGAGACCCCCTGCACCCCAGGACCTGCGACCTGGGCAAGGGGTGGACCCATGTTAGAAGGGTCCACCGAGGACTGTTTCCCATGGGAGGGACCCAGGGGACAGGGGAAGGACTTGGAGCTTTGGACCCCCTGTAGCCTGTGGTGAGGGACACTGGTGGAACAGACTGTCCTCTGCAGCCCATGGAAGGGTGACCCACAAGTGCAGCAGATATGGAAGACCTGTTGCCCTGTGGGTGAAGAAGGGTGACCCATAAGTGCAGCAGATATGGAAGATCTGTTGCCTTATAGGTGAACTTCTCTTCCTGCACTGATGCAGGGGGAGGAGGGATGGTTGAAAAGTGTGTTAAAAATTGTTTTATCTCTCACTCTTTAGCTCCTATCCTGTTAGTAATAAATTTTAGTATTATTCCCATGTTGACTCTGTCTTGCCTGTGTGACCTCTCTCAGCTCTTAGCGATTTTCGTGGGTGCCTAAATTCCAGCCAAGGTCAACCTATGACATGTGGGCGCAGAGGGAGATGGGGGGGATGGGCGAGGAGCTTTGACTGGGGTAGGATTTTACTCACTTCTTCCCTGGCTGGGAGAGTGGTATGGAGAGGATCTCTGCATTCATCTTTTGCTGGTTCCACACACCTCTGGTCTCATCGGCTTTGGCGCTCAGCTCTTGCCTTACTGGGGCTCGCAAAAGCTCTAGGAGGGTCCTGGCTCTCCCCCAACCCTGCACGCCCTGTGCCATCTTCTCTGCCGAGTGCCATCACTGCCAGAGTTTGCTCCAGACTCATCGGGGGCCAGCACTCCTCTGTGGAGGAGCTTTCAAACCCCTCCCCCACAGGAAACAGTGAGAGGGTCCTTGCGCTGTGGTTCCAGACCATCTCTGCCACCATCGCGGTGTCCATCGTGGTCATGTGGGCCTTGGGACTCGGTGCCGTGCTCTCGGCTGCCCCTTTGCCTCTTGAAGTGTGCGGACGCCCCCTGCTGGCTGCAAGGGAGTCACTGCAGTTTCTGCCTTGCTGGAGCCCTGCCAGCGACCCCTGCTGGTTGTGGTTATAACTGCACCAAAAGGCAAAGTAGTACTTAGCTGGTTGAAAGCTTCTGTTATTGTGATGTTGTTTGTTCTGTTTTGTTCTACATATTTTTAGTAAAGAATTGTTATTCCTTTTTCTACATTTGTGCCTGAAAGCCTCTTAATTTCAAAGTTATAATAATTTGGAGGGAGACGTCTTCTTTCTATTCCAGGAAGGTTCCTTCCTTCCTTGGCAGACATTTGTCTTTTAAACCAAGACACTTACTCTTTTGCATCTATGGTCTCCATGTAAATCATTGTAGAATGATTCTAATGTGATTTTCCTTTATGTGCTTTATCTATATTGTAAGTAATAGAGTGAACCTTGCCATCAAACTTTGTTTCGCTTTTGCAAATTTATGTTAAACCTGCTTTTGCTGATACCTTTGCCGGTAATTCTTGAAGTGACCCAAACCACTAATTTGTGACACCAACCTCTTGTGTACTGTCTCTCAACTCCCTTTGTCAGCCTACCTTCCCTTCTCCACAGACATCTTTTAAGGCACTGATGTGGCTTGATTCCCTGTAATGCATCTGGAAGGCTCCTCACTTTGCACTTCTGAAATGAACATCACAGAAACCACAGAATGAGAAGGGTTTAGGTACCTTTTGTCACGACCCATTGGTAGGAATGTGATGTTTGTCGGGCTGAACAAAGACACCAGACGTGTCAGGGAATTCTTATGCTTTTATTGTACAGTCACCATAACTCCGGCAACCAGCCCACTGTTTAGACTTAAAAGGTGTTGACTAAAAAGCCCTTAAATTCCCCTCCTTGAGACCCTCTTTTCTGATCACATCTTTCCTGTCATAATAGTCAGAATGTTTGAGACAAATCATGCTTATGTCTGGTCCTCCACAACTTTGTACTGGGTCTAGTTGGTGAAGCCAGGTAAAACCTGGAAAGTGAGTTTAAGTAAAGCAATACAAAAATTAGAGAGTTAAATACAAAATGCAGGCTCTAAGCAAAAGCATAGAAAACTTAATATTAAGAAACAGCGGAGATAATAAATCCACTAGAATACAGGACGTTCTGACATGAAAGAACATAAAGCATGGACAGAAAGAACTAAAACTGCTAGCATACACATAAAAGGATATATATAAGAGAAACAAGGGGAGATAAGAAAAGAGATGAGCCAAGAAATCAGGTACTCTTGCCAGACACTGGAAATCCCTGCCAGAAGCATAAGGAAACTACCCAAATTAGGGAAGGTTCAAAAGTTTATGAAGATGATGATGAGAAGGACATTGGGTTCACAGATGAAGAAACAGGAACGACCCCTGAAATTCTCCCCAAATTGAAAACCACGCCTCAACTCCGCCTCAACTCCGCCTGTTATGAATATTAAAAGTAGATATTACAATATAATGAATATTCATAGTATGTGATGTAATTGCTTAGCAGAAAGTGTATAAAAAGCTCAATTGTAAGTTGCTCAGATGGAGCAGTTTGTCCAGGGTGACCTGGGCTGCTCCCCGGCCCTAAATAAATACCTCCTGCTTATAGACTAAACATTTTGTCTCTGAGCAGTCTCTCCGCGCCTTCTTGGGGGCAAAAATTGGCATCATTGGGATGGCATTAATTTTACTCATAGCAACCTGTATGGTGCTGTGCTTTGTATTTGCAGCTAACCAATATTTTGGCAGTTGCTGAATGGTACCAGTGTCAGTGCTTTTTCTCTTTCCCCCATCTCCTCATATTGAGTAGGCTGGGGTGGACAAGAGGTTGGGAAGGGTCATAGTGAAGACAGATGACCCAGAACAACCAAAAGAATATTCCATACCATGCTCAGCAATAAAGCTGAGGGAAAGCAGGAGGAAGGGGGGACATTTGTGGTGATGGCATTTGTCTTCCTAAGCAACTGTTATGTGTACTGAGGCCCTGCTTTCCAGGAAGTGTCTTGGCATCTGCCTGAAAACAAGAAGTAGTGAAGGAATTTGTCTTTTTGCTTTGCTTGCATATGCAGCTTTTGCTTTCCACATTAAACTGTCATTATCTCGATCCACAAGTCTTGCCTTCCTTCTCTTTTCTCACCATCTGGCAGGAGAGGGGAGTGAGCAAGAGGCAGGGTTGTTGCCTAAAATTGAAGGAAAAACTTTCTGGACAATATTAATATAGATAAAGTAGAGAGTAGGTCTTTAATTAAAACGCTTTAAGGTGCACAAAATACATAGGTACACACTACAGCATAGTGTTCTTACAATTTTATAATACTAATTAATTATCATATCTAATGGATACATCCAACTCAAAAATTATCCACCCTCAGAACCTCCCTCAGGCCTGCCCCTTAGCATGCCTCCCTAAAAATTGAGTTGGAGGTCTCAAGACCCCTCCTTCTTCATCTTCATCATTGTCAACATCATTTACCCTTCTTGGAGTTTCTCCAAGATTTCCGTGCCTTCTAGTTAGCTTTGACTACAGTGATATCTTGTTATGTTCTCTAGGTACGTGTCCTGACACTAGATGTTCTTACAAAATCTTTCCTTGAAAAAGAACATTAAACAGAATTTCAAGAATTTGGCACGAAGGGTGACAAGGGGTGGTTAGTAACTGCTATTTTAAAGTGTTAGAAACTATACAGCTATATTAAAAATCTACATACTACAAATCTTAAGGATCTTAAGGCATCAGGGAGAGTGTTTGACTGTTGGTTGGGTTTAACCTTTAAACTATATTTGTAAGACCTCTATCCTGGACTGTTCCAGAGATGAGGGTGGACCTGATAAAAATCAAAATAGTGCTGAAGACACCTCTGCACCAGTTTTGTTTATTCTAACATAGAGGAAAAAAGGCAGGGGGCCATCTTATCCCAACTGAATAGGAGTTAATAGAAGTCAACCACTGGCATTTTCAGATGATCAAATTATCCAATCACTCATTTAATGCAAATCCAATCTTCTTACAAGATTGACATTAAGATTAAAAAATATACACCTTGTGGTAATTTCCCAAGATCCCAGGTATAGCTCTGTTATCAGTACAATGAAAAGTTTAATAAGTATCTTTAAGTCCATAGAGTCATCAACTTTCAGATAACATAAATGAAATGGCATGGAGGGAAGACTCTTACAAATTCCTTGTGATGAAAGGGTTATTCAGATGGCCTGAAGCCTCCTGCTGAGTCTTGAACCCTCAAATATTTCCCCCCATTGTTACAACATCATAAAACCCCTTTAAATATCATTATTTTTTTCAAAACCAAATAAGTAGGTCTAAAATAAGAGACAATGCCCATTTAAGATGAATTTTGCATTATCACATCAGTGCTAATTGTATAAGAGAAAGAGGTTATGATGACTACATCTAAGAAGAAAATTGCTTTAAAGAAAGAACTCAAATGCAAGAGGAAGTCAGACAATATTACTAACTAAATGAGCAGATCCAGAGAAGGGCAACTGTAGCAAGCCAAGTGTGAGAACAAGGAGAAAAAGGCCTGAGAAATGTCTAAAGATGACCTTGTGTTGTTTTCTCTAGGCTGTGATTTACTGCCCAGAAACGAGCTCAGTTATTCTGTTTGCATTCTTACCATATGTGGGTGTGAAAAGGAGTTCCTTGAAACTCCAAGGTCTGTGTATGTGTGGTGTGTGTGAACAGGCCGGCCTGAGAGAGTGATGGATGTGTGACTTGCAGCTGTGCTCTGTCTTAATTTGCTTAACCACTCCCAGCTAAAAGTGAATGATATAAAAACCCTGAGTCATGGGGGAATAAACTGATTTCTGTCTATCAAGTCAGGAGTCTGTGTAATATTCATTCTGTCTATAGGCAACGAAGCTGGTGAAGGGTCTAGAGGATAAGTCATATGAGGAGTGGCTGAGGGAGCAGTGGTTGTTTAGCATGGAGAGGAGGAGGCTCAGGGGAGAGACCTTATCACTCTGTCATCATGGCTAGGCTTCGCAAATGAAGATTTGGGAAGGACTCTACTAATGTTTGTTACAAGCGCGCTGGTGGTTAAAGAGGCCAATGCGAGATAGACAAGTCCGGTTGCAAAAGGCACAGCAGAAAGACTCTTTGGATGGTATCCGCAAGACACGATTCTTTCTGCGTTGTCTTTTCTCCTTGAGAGTGATCCTGCGTGCGTTCTCAAAAGAAGCAGCAGCGTTAAAGACAGTGTGTCTCCAGGCCTCCTGACTGGAGGCCAGAGTAGACCAGTGATGAAGATCAATATGGCCAAGGCTGAGATGTTGTTTCAGGGAGTCCTTGTATCTTTTCTTCGGGGCTCCTCTCTTGCGGCAGCCAGTGGCAAGTTCACCATAAAGCATGATCTTAGGGAGGCAGTAGTCCTTCATCCTTGAGATGTGTCCTGCCCAACACAGCTGTGTTCTCAGCAACATGGCCTCAATGCTTGTGATTGCTGCTTGTTCTAGAACAGATGTATTAGTCACATAATCTGACCAGTGGATGTTTATCACTCTATACCACTACCTGAAATGAGGTTGTAGCCAGATGGGGGTCAGTGTCTTCTCATAGGCAATGAGCAACAGGGCGAGAGGACATCATAGCCTCAAGCTGCACCAGGAGAGGTTGAGGTTGGACATCTCAGAAAGGATTGTTAAACATTGGAATGGACTGTCTGGGGAGGTGGTGGAGTCACCGTCCCTGCAGGTGTTTAAGGAAAGACTGGATGTGGCACTTAGTGTCATGGTCTAGTTAACATGATGGTGTTTGGTCAAAGGTTGATCACAGTGGTTTTTTCCAACCTAATTGATTTTGTGATTCTGTGAAAGAAGTTGACTGTATAGCTCCTTGTCTACCCGATGTGTGCTGGAACTAAACCCACTCTGTCTCAACCAAAGCACCAGCTAAAACAGGATGTCTGAGTTTTCAAACCAAGTAGGAGGATATTGTAAACATAAATCTGGCTTGTCATCAGAGTATAAAGATTTATAATATTGTCTGGTAGAATTCATTGTAGAAGTTGATATTGTATTTGTAATAAGCTTTTGGACCTTAGTTGAAATAAACTGTATGAGATAGGCAACTGTGGATTATAATGCTCATAAACTGAACTTCCATAACAAAATAAATTCAAGCTCTAGGAGGCAGCTTTCCTGTCTTTTTTTCCTAAACTTTATATGAAATACCTTTTTTGATTCTTGTATTCCAAGCTCACTTCAATGCTCTAGCATTCTGTTACTTGGTGGGTCTTCCCCAATTAAAATAGCATTCTACATTTTTAGATGCAAAACACACTGCTTGGAACATACATTAGAGAACTATGAGAAACATGGCTTGATAAGATAGAGACTTTATTCTTTGTTTTCAGATTAAGTACACTAAAATAAGTTAATGCTGCAAATATTTGTCACAATTTTACTAGAGCAAAACTTGAGGTAGTAGACTATGGGGGGGTCATATATTGACAGATGGCAAAGACTTCTTGCTGCTCACAACCCTCTTTTAGCTAGCTAATTTTAGAATGGAGTTATTCTTGATATTTAAACTAATGTATTATATTCTGCAGTTATTAGAAGCATGAACAGCTATTTAATCAAGTTGACACCTTAAATAATAATTTCATTTGCAATCTGAGAAACAGAGTTAGTTTTTTACTCCTGATACTGTTACATAAATATTAACTGACTTATTTAAAAGGCAGAAGTTGAAATAATTTTCTTCCAAAATCAATAGCATTACAATCTAAAGTATTTAATTATATAAACCCCCAAACAATTCAAATGTCAAATGTTTGTAACAAGAAAACAAATTTATTTATTTCAGAAGACAATACACAATTTTGTTTGGAAAAACACAAAAAAACTAGCCTGAGTTCATGTCTGAAATATTCAGAAAAATCCTACTGTCTTTAGCATGTTCCAGTCATTAATTTTAAACAACATACTAAAAGTTAATATATTTTTATAATTATAAAAGTTTCCTAGTTATTGTACAGTACACAATACAAATTGCCCACAAACTATTATTTAGCTCCTTCCAATTTTGAGAGGACATGAGATACTAAATGATTTAGCATTTCTCACCAAAAAAAATCACATCAGGAAATACATATTTAGAAAATCAAATACATTATACAAAAACCATATCAAGTTATTCTGTAAAGATGTTTCCTTAAATAATTAAAAAGTGTGTTCAACTAATTAAAAAAATGCAAAACTACATTATGTCACATGTACAGTCTACAAAAAAGTTGCTTTCTTAATTTACATAATGTATGCAGTAAATAGGAAAACAAAAGTTCAATTTCTCCTAGTGTTATTACATTTCTGTGCCCGTGGTACTGAATAATGTAAACTGCCACTTACTAAGTGAAATTTAAATTATGGCACCTTAAAAAAATACAGTAGAAAATAAATGGAACCAAGTAAGTTTCCTAGATGCTAAGAAAGCCCTGAGTGATGACAGAATTATTGATTGGCAAGCTCTAGAATTAACCTAATTACAGTTTACCACCTGAGGCAAAAATTCCCAAGTCTTTGAAAGGCACTCAAAGTTTATTCAATAGCCTCATTGGTTATTACTGTAAATCCAAATTTTCAGTGAAGATGAGAAACTTGCTTTGGTACATAATTATATTTTTCGGACATTTTAAATTGCTTTCTTGGGTTACTTCAATATTATATTTAATGTTTAAATACAAAACAATCACTTTAACAATGTATTTGTGATCCCTTTAGTATTATTTGTGTAAAAAAACCCCAAACAAACTAAAAGAAAAAAACCCTCTTGTTGATATCAGTGAGTCAAAAGATACTGGATTATATCCCTGGTAAACACCAATCAAGGTGAGGTTCTCCCTCCACAGATTAAATTCTTTTAAAATATTTATTATTTTAAAGTTCACACAGTGCTGAAAATTCTTGAAGACATTTGTACCACAATCAAGTAAGTACTTAAGAACATAAGAGCATTTCCCTGATTCTGATTTAAGTGAGGCTCATTTTGATGCTCATAGTCTTGTTATGGACTTTCTTCTCTACAGTGAATTTCAGCCTTAATGATCAATTTACAAGAACGATTTTTGCAAAAATTTAAATTACTCAGGGCTTCCAGTCCCAATAATTTAATTGCCAAGTTCCTTTTTTTAAAAGAAAAAAATCAGAATAAACCACGAGAGTTTAAATGATCAAACTGAGGCATATTTTCCTCAAACAAAAACTAGGCAGTCACTTTGTAAGTGGCTTTTACTATTTCTTAAGCAAAGTGGGTAAATTAAACTTAGGTCTTCTGGCATATAAAATCACTAGCAGCAATGTTCAAGGCATGCAAACTGAGGAGCATTTACAATAAATTATGAATAAAATATTGTTAAATTAAAACCCTTTGAGTATTGCATTCTAATTATGCATGAATTTGCGTTAACGTACTAAAAATCTTTACAACTTACTTGCACTATACTAGTGATGTAATTCCACAAAATGTAATGAGACTTTTTTTCACTCAGCTAGATTTGAATAAATACATCTGCACCTACTGTTGTTGATTGCTACTGCAAGGAATCAGTAGAAAAGCTCAGTAAGGTGGAATTTCTATCTATAATTTTCAATAACTCTCTACTCACTTCTGAACTTGTTCCCTTTTTCTGGTGAGTACTACTTGTAAGAACAAAGGACTTTTTCAACACAGCAGAAGGCAGGTGCAATTTCGAGTTTGTTTTTTTTTAATTTATTTCTAAATTATGACATTCAATAAGAGTTAGCCAAACAGCATCCCTGTAGAGAAAGCTGAATCTAGTACCACTGTCTTTCCATTAGTTCATATCACAGTGACTGAATGTTAAAAGTAATATGAATACAATGTTCTTTTTGTCTATTTATCAGATAGACTGCAGAAAATTTGATTGCAAACATACCAAGCATTCTGTAAAATTCATTCTCATGTTAACTAAGCAGTTTGGGTTTTATTTTTAAAGATTTTAATTTACAGTATTAGTGTATTTTAATGTTACCCTAAAGATATTTCCAAAATAGTACAAATATATTTTTTCTAAAACTCCATATTGTAAAGGCATCTTAAACAACTTATGTCTGTAGAGTCAAATATTTGATTTCTGCAGATATTTATGCAATTATGAAAACAAAATAGCAGAAATAGTTTTGCACCATACAGCACATATTGATGGCAGTGAATAATTTAGCCTAAATCTATTGAGCCTTTTTTGTCTAGCATGCAAATATTTAATTTAGAAACTAAAAAAAAAAATCTGCAGGACAATCAGTTACCTAAATATATAGAATATTTTCAGTGGTCTAATTAAATTACCTAAAAAGTATATCCTTACATTGCTCAAAGGGTTAATGCAAGGCATTACATTAAATTAATTTACTAAGGCTTAAACTAAGCACTTTGTATTTATTCTTCTATTCCTGTTTTTTATTTCTTTTTATCACTAAAGTAGCAAAGATACTAAGTTAGATTGCAATGTAGCACTAACTAATATAAATGTTTTTCTAAACAATGCTGATATCATTTGATGAGAAACACAAATATATCAGGTCAGGTCTTTGCCTGTGGAAAATATTTTGACAAGAAGCAGTATTTCAGACATTTAAAAATGTTTCACTTTAAATGGAAATGTTTTATAGAGCTATACATTCTTCAGTGACAGTACACCAGCACATTATTTTACACATTTGTGAACTATAGGCAGAAATGCTGTACATCATCATTTTGTAAGTAAACAATTTAAAGAATATTATCCTAATTATTTAATGGAACATTAAAAAAAAAGATGCACAAAGCATGCTACAGTACAATATTGAAACACAGAAACAGGTAACTGAAAAGAGGGGGCTTTTTTCTTTTTTAAAAACTGATTTACAATGAGAAATATGAAAATGTAACTAACTTTTCATATATATAACACTTGTGAAATTTGGGCCCAGTATTTTGAAAAAGTAATTCAACAATACCCATTCTGCCACAGTGTTTACTAAGTTATTTGTGCCAATAGGGGAAGCATCTCTAAAATAATTATTTTGAATTTCACATCAAGATTGGGTAAAATCCACAAATGATATCCACAAACCCTTATCTTGTAGTGTCTAGTCAGTAGATTCTTGCTACAGCTCTTTAGAACTCTTTTAGAGTTTAAGCAGGCTTCAGAGTAGCAATTCAGCTGCATGCTACACACTACATAATTTGGACCAATGTATCCATATTTGTGTTCATGAATCATTAACAATACACATCTATTTGCAAATATCAAAAGTTTGTAAATTGTTTCATGTGTGTATGTTTGATCTAAATTGCAGTAAATTTAAAAGTAAAGCACACAAATCTTATACTTGTAAGTATACATAGCAGCTTACAACAACTTAATTCTTTTAAATATTTGATAAAGTGGTGAAAAGATTGCTCAAAAATTTGAGAGAATAATCATTTGATAAGCATAGAAATACAAACTTCATTCAGGTATCTGAATCAGGGATAGTTCCTTCCAATTTGTTTTGATAACTTCTATTAGAATCCATGATATGCATTCTGTTTTTGTATGCATATATTTTGTTTTCTTTTTGCACTACATGAACAGTGATCAACTGTTCAAAAGATGTTTAGGTCCCACCGCTTCTTAGCAACCTAGATTTACATGTTACAACTATACTTTTCTCGCAGCAACAACAAATCCAACATTCTACCATTAAAAAACCTTTAAGGTTTGTCAACACAAAATTTGAAAACACACAAAACAGACCATCAGTACAGCATAGAGCACCCTATGTTAAAAATGAAAAATGCTGAGTATTAAATTACATTTTACTTGTTAAAATCTTGTAATGCAAAATAAAAGGGAGAAAATATTTATTATAGGTTAGTTTTTAGGATTTTTGGTGAAGCGTGCTGATTTCTAAGGGAAAAAAACCCCAGGATGCAGTGGTATTTGGGAGAACAAAACCTATGAGGATTCAGTGCACAGGTGAATGTAGATAAAAATTAATACAAACCTCATTTGCACTTTTTGCTGAGACAAAAAACATCTACAGACATAAGTAGGAACTGTGCCTACATGGAATGGAGTAGGATGGGTTGGCCTCCAAATTCTGCTAAGAAATTTACAAATAATTTTGTACCTCAAAAAATACAGTTGATCTGTAACCATTCTTGGAGCATCTGAAAGCTCTAGCAACAAATTTCTTTGCTAAAAATACACTGTTCATGTCACATGCTGTTCACCCATTTGATATATATGACTTTAAATAAAAATTGGTCCACAGTCAAGCTAGAGAAAACAAGACTCCCTACATTTTTTATACAGTCCTTTCTATAAAATTGCTTTTGTTATTTTTCCTTCACTTTTTGTTTTTATTTATTTATTTTCACTATTTTAGCCTAGCCAATTCGTGTCTGCTTTAAAAATAATGAAAATACTTAATATATTAAAAAAAAATTAGACGTTTAATGTTAATTAATATGGACTGTATAAACTATCACTATAAGATGTAATCATTAAAACATAGCATCAGACTGGCACCCTACCACATATACAAAATGAAAATATGCGCTGCATTATGTATCTGCTTATTTATTTTGTCTGACTTTTAAAAATTAAAATCTGTCAAGGATTTAAAATATATAACCATGATTATGACTAGGGTCCATTTACTTTAACAACATCTGAAGTTGGTATTAAAGCTAGTTTTGCTTTTCAAGTTCCCAAGCAAACTTTATTTGTAATAAAGTGATATTCAGCTAGAAACAAGAGAAAATATTGTTAGTATCAATTTTAGGAGGGATATAAATATCACTTAATAATAAAACCCTCTTTATTTCTTTGAAGACTATGTAACCTGCCCCAATATTTAGGAAATTTGAAAGTGACAGGCACACCTTGTTGAATAAATTTTAAGAGTTATTAAAAATAACAAAAAATACTAAATCTTAGCTTCAGTTCTGTTTAAGGCACCATGTAAAAGCCGAGGTACAATGATCCCTGATGTACATTCTTAAATGGCAATGATCCATCTAGCCACCTATTCAAATTTAATGCAATTGGGAATAAGTACAAGGGAGGTGTGCCAGTTACACTACCTTAATAAATTTTTGTAAAAATTTAAATTCACTTTATTAATTGGGAAATATATTTTGAAAAGAAAATGATGTGAGTTGCTACATTTCTTACATTCTATAAATTATCATTTATGAAAGCAGCAAATTAAACCAGTAGGAAAAGGCCTGGAATAGAAGAAAGTCATCCAAAAGGAATGCTTTCCTGTATGTCCAGTTCAACATAAGTAGCATGTACACAAAAAAAATCAAGTCACTTTTTTTCTGGTTTAGTTTCTATTAACTACAGTACCACTCGACAACCAAAACCAAAGGAATTGGCATGCAAATAAAATCCAGAGCTGTTGATTTTAAAGGAAGCTTGTATTGTTTACACAAGAACAGATAATTAGGTGTGCCTACAGTGTACACATTACCACATTGTTACAATTCTATCACTTATTCTGCATTTGTAAATGCAGCGAAAACACTTCTTCCTTACAGAAAGAAAACAGTAGATATTCCCAACCCTCCAACTTTATGATAAAAATACCCCCTGAATGCTCATAATTTCATCAAAATAGTGTCTTCTAGTTCTGTTCAATGAAAAGCACCTTTTATAACAAATTTGATGCATCTGGTGTCAAATGAGTATGCATCCAGTATAAGTCAAAGAAAGCATTTTTTAAAAATATTTTGCATCTAATTAAATGCCTATGCATATGAAATCATAATGACAAATAATTAACATTAAAATATATTTAAACTATAAAAAAAATAAGTTGTTTTAATTTTAAGCGAACAAAAGCATTAACATTAAAAGTTTGACAAAAATCTTCATTGACACCTGGAACTAGGAAAATTCATAATATTGAGTAACCAATGCAAAATGATTTTGCTTACAAATTTTTTTAAACATCTGACAAAATGCATACACACATTTCACAACTCTAATAAAAGGTAATGTTCAGCACAGCTAAAATTTGGTAAGTCAACCTTTCAGACCTATTCTCCTACCTCCCCCCATTAAGTCCATCATCAACAAGGCTAATGTAGTTGGGGGGCACTTCAATATTAGACTGCAGTATATGTATTTCCAGTAGCACTGCATTGTCTGATAGTCTGAGTATTTGTAACAATGTGCTCATTATGAAGTGGGTTCAGGAGGCTCTGCTCTACTCCACTCTCAAGCACTGGCTGCTGCATGCAACCTGCCTGAAATGCTTGGTTTAAGTCTGTTTTCTCCCTCTTTGCTTGTGGCTCTCCATTTTCATCCATCTCTTCTATTTCACTTTCAACTTCACTGCCCTCATCTGCACATACAAAAAAAAAAGAAAATGAAAAAATAGCACAAAGGGAAAAAATCTGAATACAAAGGCCTTTATTTTGCAAATAACATGAAATATGAAAACACAGGAAAGTATAGCAACCAATCATATCTTCCTTTTTCCAACTGTCCATCCCCTTCAGCTCTCTCACCAGGATATACAAATAAATTCTGGGTGAAATTCTGAAAATTTCTTGTGTAAATAATAAACATTTTAAAAAAATTAACTATTAAGGCCCTACAGTACTGTAATCATTATTATATATAATGTATAGCATATTGTACCCATATAGTAGTTCACATAATTTAAATTATGATACAGCTTTAGATTCTGCTTAACTATATTTTCAAAATATAAGAACTTGTCTTACTCCAAGACACACGTTAGTTCTAAATAAAATGATACACTTGAGAGGTTTGACTGCTTACCTTTATCCATATTTCCAGGGGATATAGCATTTAAATCACCAAACTGCAAAATAAACAATAAAAAGTGTAGTCACAGTCCTATACAAACATGACCTTAGATTATCTATGATGAAGCCAGTAGTATGCTCTAATGGCTTGTTGCTAGTATGAAAGTGCATGCATCTGACTGCAGTCACATCCATAGTATATCAGTTCATTTTCCATTCCATCATATTCACGTTCATACTAAGGAAATGAAAATAAAATATTCTCAGCAATTAAAACAATAGGATATAAACTTAACCATATGGTTTTGGATTTTTTAGAGTGACTTATGTCAAGGCCTTTGTTGCTTTGAGTGAGATATGTCTGATGTAGAATGCTAGAAAACATGACCGGTGTCCATTTTTAAACTGCAATATTTTAACCAAAAGCTTGTTTAAAAGTTCCCCTAAAATGGTGTGTCACTAAAGGCAGTTATAGTGTAGCAAAACTATATGTAAGGTAAATAAATGGCACCACTGAAAATAAGGTTGATGGTTATTACAGCATATTCTGCTGACTAGTTTACTTATACTAAAAACAAAGTGAAAAGTTGCTCACAAGTGAAAAATGTAAACTTCTTTCCTCCCTTTCCTTGTCCGAGTCTTTTACCCTTCTCTTAAATGATAAGCAGCAGAGCATAATTTGATGAGTTAATCTCAAATGAAAGGAGTACAATATTTAAATAAATATATTTCTAACCATACCTGATTCAGTCCTTTTCAGAAATACAGAAAGATTTTTTAATGTTCAGTGAACATTAAATCAGCATAAGCAGCAGCAGCCCTGTCCTTCCAGGTTCCTTCATACATACTCCCTCCTCACCTCCCCATACTCATCCTTTCACTTTAAGTTTTCACATGGCCATGCAAAGAACCACATGACAGAACTAACCCAAGAAAAGTAGCCCAAGGGGTTATTTTGCACAAGATTAATTCTCTGATCCAGTTAACCACAGGTCTGCCTGAGTATTTGTGCCAGCATCAATATACAAATCTAAGGGGATGGGAGAGGAGGAAACAGAGTGCTTTTCTCAGCTGCAAAGGCAGTTCATAATGGCTTCAAGTGTTTGTCAAACCAGCCTTAGTCTTTCCCATTTTATATTTCAACCAGTCAGTAAATGCAGAGAAACACAAGAAACCATGTATTTAATGAATGTTTACAACTCCTTCCCTGTTCCCTTCGTCTCTCAAAGCTTTAGATTACATATTTTCTCTCTAAGATAATATCTGCCTTAAGTTTGCCAAAACATTATAGGAAGTCCCCCAGTACACCACAAACATTAAATTTAACATATACTATGTCTGTCAAGAAAACAAGAATGTAGCAATACTACATTTTTGCAATACTTTGCTATAAATGTAATGGCAGAGTTCAATCAAATATCTAATCAGAAACAGTCATTAATTTTTTTACAAAATGTCATATCAAACTACAAATTAGGCCGACTTCCCATTTCTATGAAAAAGTACAAATTTTTATAATATTTAAATATACTATTTAATATATCCTGAGGAAAGAATGATATATCAAGTCATGCAAGGTGACTTACAACTTATCAGGAAGATAAAACATGATATACTGATCATCAAGTGTAAAAACATTAAGCGTCAGTCTGGTGAACTATCTATTGTACCTCCACATCTATCCATTTTCTAGAACTTTAAAAGTACAATTCCTTGATGATAACTCCTAAGATAATGTAATTTCTTAAGCAACCCACACAAAATTAACAGTTAGGTGAGCTACTGAAAAAAAAAGAGGTCTGAGGAAAACAAGACACAGTGGTTATGAATTTAGACTTTTGCTCTGTTTATTTTAAGCAAAATACATTGAAATATAGGCATGAAATTATGCCATGTCCCAATCCTGCAAGCACTTCTGTGCTACTTTCATGTGAAACATGGATGAAGATAAATAACCCAAATTTGAAGATGCCAATGTATTTGCAACTCAATCTACAACGGATTACAAATATTGCAAAATATCCCATAGGTCCATGTAAATGTTAAAAAAAATTGTAGATGCATATCCAGATTTATCGCTAAATTCACCAATCCATTGTCTTGCATATTATCTTACCTCTCCCATAACTGCAATAGGTGTTTCTCCTGTTGCCTGAGCAACACGATGTTCGACTAAGTAAAACATGTACTCATCATAAAGCAAGCGGATCAGATGAAAAGAGCCAAAGCTAGCAGCACTGCGTAAGGTTAAATCTCGAATCACCATTGAGCTATTTAAATATGGGAGAAAAAAATATGAAATAAATATCACAATTATTTAATAATTTATTCATATGAAATATACACTTCAAGAATAATAAAGCAATGCTATCCAAAACCATCTGATCAATGGTATCTTCAGAAAGAAATGTCTGGGAAAGACAATTATTTGTCTCTCCCTTTTTTTGAAAGCATGGTTAGAGAACACATTACACAACTAGAAGCTAAATTTTAAAAAAGACGGGAAAGTTTTTGTTTTGGTGTATGCACAATTACCAATATGTGAGCACATGTAAAAACTGAACTTAGTGAAAGGAAGACCTCTGTTAAAATTTTAAATAACAAAATTGTATTAAAATTATTTAATTTTAAACAAAGCAGTCCTTCAAAATATTGTGTCTGTTGTGCTCACATTCCTAGTTCAAAGGTTTTAATTGGTATGATTTTTAAACTTGTAAAATTTAGATAAGTTTGTGTATACCTTATAATAGAAAAATGCAGATTGTGGATGAAAACAGCCATATGATACTCTCAGAAAGTAGATGCTATAAATGTACAATTTTGAAAAAAAATAGCTTTACTATGATAACTGATACAGTAGCAGATGAGATGGAAGATTTACCTTGTTGTTCTTTTTACACATTAAAAAATATTTTGTTGTCCCTACATAATAAAAATAGAAGCCATGGTATTTTAATAACTAGTATTAAAACATTTGCTTTAAAATTATATAGCTATTCAATCCAAAATGTTTCATGGCATATTTCCAAATCAGGATAAAATTCCAACCTCATTACCCTTACACAAGGTCTTTAAAACAATATACAAGGATCGTTTCATCCACTACTGAGTTGCATGTAGCACCATGTTTAATGTTAATAACACTAATCTTTCAGTGGATGGGGGGAAGACTCTTCATTTCTTGGGAACTATTGTCTGATATTACTTTTTTCAACATTATTACAGCATACAGTTCAGCAAATAATAAAATAGATAAAATAATTTAGAAGACTACCTGTAGAAAGACCATTTTAAAAGAAATTGCCGTGCTGCTTTAGGAAAGCTGGGTCTTCCTTCATATGGTTTCAATGCTTGCATCATTACATTATCAAGCCAGGCAGCCCACTGCTCCAGAGTGCTCTGCTGCTGAAGAGTCATCTTGAAATCTGTTTCTAGTCTTTGAACCATATTGTCATCACACTGACACACCCAGGAAGCCTGTTCCTGTTATAACACATGGCAAACATGAAAGCAAAACACAAAATGTAAATTTTTCTTAAAGACTGAAGAATTAAATGAAAAGGATGAAATACACTTATTAAGCAAACTAATGAGTATTTTTATCTTCCTATCTCTCTCAATTTTGTTGGAAGAAAATGAGAGTAAGGAATCCAAAGTATAAAAATGGGCATCAAATAAAGCACGCGCATAAAAACACAATGAAAAATCACAAATACATTGCAATGTTCCATATTAATTTTCATTAAAGAATTTTCAACTTCCTCCATTCATAGTTTTTCTAGTAAAAATTTCAGGAATTGCCAGGCTTGAGACTACAGGAACAAGGAATGGAAAGGGCAGTCAAATGGAAGTTGAGAGAGTAAAAGCTAAAGAGGAGCCAAGAAACCAAAGTATCATGGTTACTAATCCTTTGAAGGAGTGTCCTGGTTCTGGCCAGGACAGGGTTAACTTTTGCAGCAGCCAGGAGGGGCACAGCCAGGACCCTGGGGTTATTCTATACCAACTCATGTCATGTGCAGGGGGGTATCGTCTTTCCTGTTTGCCGGAGTGTGTGATCTTTACCTTTTTGTGCCTCCAATTCTCCTCTCCAGCCCTCCACAAGGGGAGGGGGGGAGAAGTGAGCAAGTGGTGCATGGTCTGAAGTGTTTCAGTGGGAACACTAAATTGGGAAATGCTATTCCTAAACAACGATAGCCTTATTTGGAGCCCAATGTGGGGCTCGAAGGGTTAAGATTATGACGATGGATCCTGGGATGATACCCCCCCCCATCCTCAAGGTTCAACCCTTTGCCTGCTGAGAAGATGCAAAGGCATCCAAAGTGAGTATTTCACTGAATTCAAGGGGAATCTTTCAAAGGTACCTTGTACAGACTCTTTAGGTCTGTGTGCATGCGAGTGTGAATACACTATAGCAAATGTACTAGGAATGCTGCTATCCTAGATTCTTAAGTACTTTAGATTTGTAAGTTAGGCCTGTAAGTAAGTTACTGTTGTGCTATAGTAAATTCTATATGAATCCTTTGCTAAATTATTTAACTTCGGTTATCGATTGAGTTTAAGTGCTGTTAAGTTTAAGTTAAATACTTTTGGGCCTTTAGGCATAAACTGTTGATCAAGTCCGGGCTCAGTTTAGCACAGAGGTCTACTCTGAACCTTGTGACTCAACAGAAGGGTCTTTTATATTCCTTTTTTATCTTTACCCTTTCCTATCCTTTTCTCTCCCCTCCTTCCCCCAGCCTCCACATAAATACTTTTGGGTTTATTTCAGTTTGGATTGACTGATTTTGGATTTTTGTTTGCTTTTTCTCGGTGTACTTTAACCATCTAGTAAGTAGTAGAGTGATCCTTGCCAAGGAATTTTGTGATGCTGTCACTTTTATATTAAACCTGTTTTTGCTGATACTTTGCTGGCGATTCTTTAAGCGACCTTAAAACACTCACTGGTCCAGGGGTGGAAACACAACCCTACTATTTTCCATGGACTGATCCAGACTGCACTGGAAAAGGGTGAGGCTCCAGAACACTTGCAATACATTCATGACATCATTGTATGGGGCAACACAGCAGAGGAAGTTTTTGAGAAACGGAAGAAGATAATCCAGATCCTCGTGAAGGCTGCTTTTGACATAAAACAAAGTAAGGTCAAGGGATCTGCCCAGGAAATTCAGTTTTTAGAAGTAAAATGGCAAGATGGATGTTGTCAGATTTCAATGGATGTGGTCAACAAAATAGCAGCTGTGGTCGATTTAACCATCAACACTATCTCCCAGGTTATCCATAACTGTGAAACAAACAGGCCAAGCGGGTAAAGTCCCTGTGGTATGGGGGATGAAATGGTCGAAATATAAATATGGAGAGGCCTGGCAGATTGATTACATCACACTCCAGCAGGCCTGCCAAGGCAAGTGTAATGTGCTTATGATTGTAGAAGCAACCACTGGGTGGCTGTAGACGCACACTGTGCCTCACACCATTGCCTGGAACACCATCTTGGGCTTTGAAAAGCAAGTCCTGTGGCAACATGGCACCCCAGAAAGAACTGAGTCGGTCCACGGGACTCATTTCAAAACTAACCTCATAGACACCTGGGCCAGAGAGCACAGTATTGAGTGAGTATATTATATTCCCTATCATGCACCAGACTCTGGGAAAATTGAATGGTACAATGGACTGTTAAAAACCACATTGAAAGCAATGGGTGGTGGGACCTTCAAACATTGGGATCTACATTTAGCAAAGGCCACCTGGTTAGTTAACACTAGAGGCTCCACCAATTGAGCTGTCCCTGTCCAATCAAAACCTCCACATACCGTAGAAGGGGATAAAGTTCCCATGGTGCATATGAAGAATGCGTTAGGGAAGACAGTTTGGATTAGTCCTGCCCCCAGCAGAGGCAAACCCCTCCGTGGGATTGTTTTTGCTCCAGGACCTGGGTGCACTTGGTGGGTAATGCAAAGGGATGGGGAAACACAATGTGTACCTCAAGGAGATTTGATTTTTGGGTGAGAACAGTTGGTAATGTTGAATCGTATGATATTGGTTGCTGAATGACACTGCCACTGTATGCCATAACTACCATGGACAATGAATATAGACTGCTCCAGATACACCAGTCATGATCTCCTGATGCAGCTTGCAACCAACCAACAGGACACCAGCCCTTCTGCCCTGGAAGACATCTAGGACAGATAGAATCCACAGTCATGGACTAAATGAACTCAACATCTTGGAGGAACAGCCATTGACTATGGAAATGATACCTCTGCTTGTGTAGATATATATATATATATATATATAGTTGCAAGGTGTAGGATCTGGGCATGAGGTAGATGGTATAAAATAAAGGGTGGATAATGTCCTGGTTCCAGCCAGGACAGGGTTAATATTTTGCAGTAGCCAGGAGGGGGTGAAGGTTATTTTATACCTGAGATTAGTTCACTTGATTAAAACTTGGTGCTAACGCCAAGGTCACAGGTTTAATCCCCTATATGGGTCGTTCATTTAAGAGTTGGACTCAATGATCCTTGTGGGTCCCTTCCAGCTCAGAAGATTCTGTAATTCTGTAACTATGCTCTGTGATTCTATACCACTTCACACCATGCGCAGGGGATGGAGGGGGGTGGGTAGCCTTCTGGTTTGGCTGGTGCATGGCGTGTGCAGCAGTGTGGTGCCGGGTTAGACATGGAGAGCAATCACGTGTGAATCATTTGCCTATCTTGTACACTCTTATTAGCCTTGTTGTTGTTACTGTTTGTTTTCTTATCTCATTGTTGTTTCTAGTAAATTGTTCTTAGCTCACCCCATGATCTTTACCTTTTTTGTCCTTCCAATTCTCCTCTCCAGCCTGCCGCAGGGGGAGGGGTGGGAGGTCTGGTGTGTTTCAGTGGGAACACTAAATTGGGGAATGGCATTACTAAATCATGACAGAGTTAAGATCAACTACAATTTCTGTTACATTTTTTAATCACCTCACTTAAAAAAAGCTTTGTTTTATGGACAAAAAAGGATTGCTGTTTTTATCCATAGTCTGCAATATATTAGATTGCTTAATGAGTAATATAAATAGCACACAATTGGACAAACACAGTCCATGTACAATAATGAGCAATTCACAGTATTATCATGGAATGTGATTATATTACATTTTTAAGTTTTAATAAGACTAGTATGGATACTTCTGTTAAATGGAATTTGAGAAAACCAATATTGATTTGACATAGACCATATTCTTAAACTCTAGCTATCACATGCCAAGTTAACAACTCAACATTCATAGACCCTATATCTTACCACAGAACAATTTTTAATACACCATATATTTGGTCACATACTAAATCACACACTATTACGCAATATAACTATATTGTGTTAAATATTATTTATTCAAAGATCTTTGAGAAAAGCAAAAAGAATTTAACTGTTCTTAGTGAACTTCTGAACTTCTGTTAAAATGAGTTAAAATGTTTGTTCATGAAAGAAGACAAATGTATGACTATCAGTAATGTGGGCCATGTAAGTTAGTTGAGCAACAGGAGAAAAAAAATGTTATTTCTTCTAAGGAGAAGAAAGAGGTAAAAGGGAAACCCTTTTATAAGTCTAATGAAAAATAATAAATTGATGTTTTACAGATAACTGGAAACTAGTTCTAACCAGTTACTTAGGAAAGGTTGGAAATGTAAACACAAAGTATACATATGATATTGTATTTTAAATAAAATTATGAAACATAATACAAATAATGAAACCATCTGTACTAGAAATAGTGCTGTACAATCAATACTTTTTTATGGAAGATCAGAAGCTATGTTACTATCCAAGATTTCATCTTCAGGCATTGTTCATGCTGTTCATTCTAACAACACACGTAGTCTACACTTTCATCTGCATTAAATAAAAATTGGCAGAATGCATGGTCTGAAGGATAAGAAGCTTTCAGAGAAAATGGAAACAGATAATGTTTCTGAGGTTTTATTTTCCTTACAGCCAAAGAAGAAGTTGGAAAGTTTTGACTGAAGCACTGTATATATATAAATCAGAAAAATGTTCCTACTTTGTTTTCTTAATAGAATAAGAACTAACAATAAAAATGAAAAAAATCAGGTAGAAGTTATAATTTTTTTAAAAGTCTGGTTTTTAAAGCCAAAGGTACCTGTACATTGGCAAAATCCACACGGTTGAGATCACTGAGCATCTGGTTGATCTGAGAAGTGTTCTGAAGCACAGCTCGAGCTGCCTGAGCCAGGTGATTGAGAGATGTGTATCTTCTCAAAGTCTGGGCAAAGGCACTTACAGAGGCAACCTATGAAGAAATCCATTTATCTTAACACATTGTATTATCCACCGATCTTCTGTTTCATCTATTTTAATTTTAAAATTGCTGTATTAATTTATGAGCAATTCACATATAATGGAACAAATACCATTTTTCCTATGGATTTTTTTGGCAAAACAAAGTTATTTCCAATCCCATGTTTTATCTTTGAAGTTCAACCTAAATATGACATTTACCATAAAAGTTAAAAGGCTGCTACTTTTAGATCTTGAATGACATCTAGTGTACAATTGTGAAAAAAAACTGCAGTAAACTTTGTTTACCTTGGTTTGTATCATTCTCTGTGGAATATTGTTCATGGCACTGGAAAGCCAACCTTCAAGGCTTTTTGCAAAATTGCGAATGGCTTGAGTCAAGGCACCTAAATATTAAAGAATAAAAATAAAATTAAAAGGATGGCAAGGTGCCTCTCTTGAAACCTTTTTCATCCTCAGTATTTAAATATCCCACATTGAGAAGTACTGCATTTATTGGCTCAGAGACTTATCCAGTCTAGGTTTAGATCCCTATCAATACAAGAAGGATGTTGATAAACTGGAGCAAGTTCAGTAGAGGGCCACAGGGTCAGGGAGCTGGAGCACATACCTTATGAGGAGAGGTTGAGGAAAGTAGGTTTTTTCAGCCTGGAAAAGAGAAAGTTTAGGGGGGACCTAATAGAAGCCTTTCGATACCTACAAGGTATCAAGAAGATAGAGTCAGCCTCTTCAAAATGATGCAGGAGGGTGATAAACACTGGGCATAAACTGAAAAAAGAGGGGTCCTGACTTGATAGGGGAAATTTTTTCACCTTGAGGACAGTTAAGCAGTGCCAATTCATGGCCCTTCATTGGACTCTCTCCAGTATGTTCATGTCACTCTTGTACTGGGGAGACCAGAACTAGAGACAGGACTCCAGGTATACAGTACTCAACTGGTGCTGAATAAAGGGGAAGGATCACCTACCTGGACCTATTGGCAATACTTTGTCTAACACAGCCCAGGATACCATTAGGAGCAGGACTTGGCACTTCCCCTTTCTGAACTGTATGAGGTTCCTGTCAGCCCATTTATCCATCTTTTCGAGGTCCCTCTGGATAGCAGCACAACCTTGTGATGTATCAGCCACTCTTCCCAGTTTTGTGTCATCAGCAAACTTGCTGAGGGTATGCTCTGCCCCATCATCCAGATCACTAATGAAGACATTGAACAGTGTTGGACCCAGTATTGGCCTCTGGGGTACACTGCTATTTACTGGCCTCCAACTAGACTTTGTCCCACTATGACCATGGGATTCTCTTTAAAAATGGAGGACTGCTAGGGAGAAACAGAATCCACGACTAAGTGAGGCGCAAACAGCTTTGCCAACAGGCTGACCAACCTGGTAAGGAGAGCTTCACACTAGAAATGATGGGGAAGGGATGACCAATAGTCAAGTGAGTAAGTCATAGACTGGGTAGGCAAGCAAAGGATGTGGTGTAAACTGGAGGGACCTCAGAATCAACAAAACCATGTTGAAAGCAGACCACTTCAAGCATGTGCACATAACTAAGGAAATGTCAGGACATCAGCATTATGGGAAAGCTTTCATACCCTTTTGGGGAAATTGGTACAAATGGGTGCCTCTCTGAAGTGCCTGCACACTTATGCATGCAACATGGGGAAAAATAGGAGGAATTAGATGTCTGTGAGCATTTGCAGGGCTACGATCACAGAGATATTGTGGGATGGCTCATACAACTGGAGTGCTACAATGGATAGACACAGAATCTTTAGGGAAAACAAGCCAAGAAGGTGTTCTATATGAAGGAGGAGGTGGAATGCATGGAGCTTTGCCTAGGGATGGATGATAAGCCAGTTGAGAGCTTAAGGGTCCAGATTAGATGACATAACAATGTGGGTGATGATGTAGGTATCTGATACAGACTACCTCATCAGGAAGAAGTAGATGAAGTCTTGTGATGGGTTGACCTTGGCTGACCGCCAGGTGCTCACCAAGCTGCTCTATCACTCTCCCTTCTCAACAGAACAGGGGAGAAAAATATGACAAAATGCTCATGGGTCAAGATAAGGACAGGGAGATCACTCAGCAATTACAATCACAGGCAAAACAGACTCAGCTTGGGGAAATTAATTGAATTTATTGCCAATCAAACAGAGCTGGATAATGAGAAATAAGAACAAATCTAAAAAAAAAAAATTCCTCCAATCCTCACTTCTTTCCAGGAACAACTTAATTTTCAACTCTTCTACCTCCTCCCCCCAAGTGGCACAGGGCAACAAGAAAAGGGGGTTGCGGTCAGTTCATAACACTGTCTTTGCCTCTCCTTCCTCTTCATGCTCTTCCCCTGCTCCAGTATGGGGTCCCACCCATGGGAGACAGTCCTTCATGACCTTCTCGAACATGGGTCCTTCCCATAGGCTACAGTTCTTCACAAACTGCTCCATCATAGGTCCTTTCCATGGGGTGAAGTCCTACAAGAATGAACTGCTCCAGTGTAGGTCTCCACACAAGATCACAGGTTCTGCCAAAAAGCCTGCTCCAGCATGGGCTCCTCTCCACAGGACCACTGTACCTACCAGGACCCTGCTTTAGCATGGGCTCTCCATGGGCTGTAGCTTCCTTCAGGGCACACCCACCTGCTCTCGTGTGGGGTCCTCCATGGGCTGCAGAGTGACAGTGTGCTTCACCATGGTCTTCCCCATAGGCTGCAGAGGAATCTCTGCTCCAGCCACTGGAGCACCTCCTCCCTGTCCTTCTTCACTGATCTTGGAGTTTGCAGAATTGTTTCTCTCATATATTCTCACTCCTTTCTCCCAGCTGCTGTTGTGCAGCATTTTTTACCCTTTTTTAAAAATATGTTATCACAGAGATGCTAATAATGTCTTTGATTGGCTCAGACTTTGGCCAGCAGTGGGTCCATCTTGGAGCCAGCTCAAAATGGCTCTTTCTGACATGGGGACAGCTTTTGGTGTCTTCTCATAGAAGCCATTTGTGCACCCCCCACCTCTACCAAAAGCTTGCCATGTAAAGTCAAACAGGTCTCCTTCAGATAACTGGAATAAGCTTCATGTTCACAGGCTCCAGTTCTTATGAGGGACTTGAACAACCCCATATCTGCTAGAGGGACAACAAAGCAGAGCAAAAGCAACCCAGGACAGTTAAGCAGCACAACTGGTTGCCCAGAGAGCTTTGTGTAGTTTCCATCATTAGACGTTTTCAAGACCTGACTGGGTAAAGCCCTGAGCGAACAGGTCTGAATTCAGCATTGACCATGCTTTGAACAGGAGGTTGGACTAGAGACCTCCTGAGGTTCCTTCCAAGCTGAATTATTCTTTGATTGTAACAATTATTTAGTTTCTGATTTAACAAACTGAAAACTTCCATCATTAATTTTCCATCTTCAGTTTTTGCCTAAGTACTTTTGCTTTTAAAGAGCAAAACCCCACAGGAAATGGCAATTATTGCAATACTTCAGTTTCCTCAAGTAAGCTTTAAGTACCCTGAACCATTGCTAACATGCTGTTTATTTTAGTTCTGAAGAACAAAATGCAATGTGCAATGTTCAACGACAGTATCAATAAGCAATGTATAAGAATGTGTTAAACTAACAGAAGGTAGGATTGCTCTTACTGATGTGAAAACTTGGTGGCGGAGAATGAATGCTGCCACAGTAATGAAGAAGAAAAAACCAGAAAAGGGAAATCCTATTACCTATAAGTGATTTTTTTTTTACTACATCTAAGAAGAAACAGTGCAAGTAAATGTTGGGGTTAACAGCAGGTCTGCTGGAAGGAAGACAGGACTATAGAGGCAGATACCCTGAGCTTTCTGCGGAGTCAGAGTGAGCTTGCTGGAGTTTAGTCACCGTGAGTCTACGGGTGCTGAATCATCATGAATGTGCTACAGGGCAGCCAATTCTGATGCATGTTTATTTGCAGGCACCAATCGTAATGTAACATGTATGTTATGCCAAGAGCTATAAATGTCGGTGACTTGTTACAATAAAGGTTCTATCTATCTATCTATCCCTCTCCTGTCCTGCTTTTGGAAGAAGACTGCTTCTGTGTCGCTTTGGCTGTCTCAACAGCGACAAGTAAAGCTTGGATTTTGTTTATGAGGCAAAACAGCATGTTTGGTAGAGTAACAATTAATTGTTAATGGAAGCCACCTAATATGAGAAATGCCCTTTTTCAGCTTGAGTAATCGATGAATCCTGTAATTAAAAACTTCTGCTAGCAAAGTTTTTTTCCTGGACAAATGCTATGTAAAATACCTAAGATCTTTTCAACCCCACTGTATTACAGAATGATCTGTTTTAAAAAGTGAGTGTGGAAAAAATGTAGTTTTTTTTTAAAAAAAAGTCTTTAGCTATGAAGAAAGAAAAATTCTAAATTCTAAAGAAATAATATTCCATCTTTCTAGCTGAACACTATATTATTAGAGGATGGTGATGTATAGAGTGATCACAAATTTCGAATGAACTTTGAAAATGATACATTAAATTAAAAAATTTTTTTGTCCTCTGTCCTGTAAACAGTGGTTAACATATCCAGCCATTACCAAAAGCCTAAGCGCCTACATGCTCCAAACATTCTTCAAGTTGATCTGGGTATCATCAAAATTGCCAAAAACCTCTTTCAGAGAATTTTAACAATCTGGTGCAAAATAAATGGGCTAAGTTCATTCAGATAGTTTGTAAAGTGTTACTAAACACATATTAAACGATGCAGCAAAAAAAGTTAGGAGAAGAACATTTATTTTTGGATAAGCATTCAAAAAGTTTGTGTTTCTCATATGAAATCTTTCTCCTACACAAATAACAAGATTTTGCAGTTTTTCCAGAACTTGAAATTGCTGAAATTGAGAAATACAATGTGAAAAATATCTTGAACGTAACTTCTCTGCCTGGAAGAGGAACTCCCAAACAAGTTTGGTACTGTCCATCCTGTCATTTGTGAAGAGATAAAAAGGCCATTCTCAGGGGAAAGGATCTATTGCCATTAATACACAGTGGCTCTGGTCTTTTGCTAGAATCATTAGATAATAATAAATTTTACTCCTGCTGAAATATAAAGTGTTTGGCTTATTTTTGAACAAAGAAATTTGGCTTTTTTCTACTCAGTAGTTTTTCATTCATTTTGTTGGCACTAAAAAGTTTTCACAAAAATTTCAACTGACCAAATTTTACTTAGAGCTTGTTTTTCAAAAAGTTTTTCTTCACTCCTAATTTCCTTTATGGTAATATTTATTAGGAAGTTATGGGAAAGAGTAGGTTTCCCTGAATACTGAAAATCGGGAAAAGAAAAAATGATGAAACTCAAAAATAGAATTATCAGTTTACATCTTTACTAAATTAAACATATTTTCCCTTTTTTTTTGCTGTTGGTACCTTTCTGATTATCCAGAAAAAAAAGAAACCTGCCTATGATGGGGTATTTCTACAAAGTAGTACTTGCAAATATTTTCCTGAGTTTCTTCTTACGGCATAGAAACAGAGGCAGACAACAGATGCAGCACTTGGCTCAGAAGGGGCCCAGAAACTTTGCAGAGAACAGCATCCGTGTCCTGAATAATGGTGTTAATGTGTCACAGGGTACCACCTCCAGCCATTGATGCAACTATCCCTATAATGTCAGAGGTCTCAATGCAGACCGAACTCCCAAAGGGAGAATGCAACTCTCAGAGTACAGTGAGTGCTTGGGGTCTCTCGCTGAGGCTGGGGTAGAGGGAGACAGTTTCCTTGCATGCAGAAGGTGTGCAGTGGAACAGGACCTGTGTTGCCAAGGAGGTACAGGAAGAGGTCAGCAGACTGTGTGGTATCAGAGAAGGTGAGAAAGAGATCTACTGGTTTTTCAAGACCCTGCAGCCTGAAGTCTCAGCTGTATTGAAGGAGAATCAGGTGGTCTGTGCTACTTGGGTTAGGAAATGGCAAAGGCTGGAAGCCTGTGACTTCTGGAAGCAGAAAGAAGGCTCCTGCTTCACCTGCATATCTCCAGCTAAAGAACAGATGCAGTACCCTCACAGCAGATGAAGGTCTGGGAACTCTGTCCAATGAATCATCTGAGCTAGTTAAGCCTGAGCCACACAGCAGCACCAGAAGGAAGTGACAAGTGATAATAGTGGCAGACTCCATGCTTTAGGGGATGGGGGCCCACATCTGCCTACCTGACCTGCTGTGTTGGGAGATTTACTGATTGCTGGGGAGATACTGACAAGGTTTGTCCAATCCTGGGATTATTACTCCTTGTGAATCTTCACGTGGGCACCAATACTGCCAGAGGAGACCTGGAGCATATCAAGTGTGACTACATGCACCTGGGAGCAATGGTCAAGGGTATGGGGGCCCAGGTAGTTTTCTCATTGATCTTTCCAGTGAAAAGCAAGAGCTTGAGGAGGAATGGAAGTATCCTATGGGTCAACAGTTGGTTGCTCAGCTGGCAATGACAATCGGTATTTGTATTTTATGACCATGGGGACCCTTCTTTAAGGATTGAAGACTGTTAGAGAGATATGGGATCCACCTGACCAAGTGGAGCAAAACCATCTTTACCAACAGGCTGGCCAACCTGGCAAGAACTTTAAACTAGAAATAACAGGGGAGGGAGATGACTACCCACAATCAAGTGAGGGAGTACTGGAATGGGTTGGCAAACAAAGGGTGCAGGGTGTTATGGAAAAGAGAGAGCTTGTAATCAGCAAAACAGGGCTGAAAAGGAGACACTCTGTTGGACACAATTCTTACAAACAAGGAAGCTTTTCTTACAATTCTTACAAACTGTTGGTGATGTGAAGCTTGGGGGGAGCCTGGGCTGCATTGACATTGAGATGGTGGAGTTGAGCATACTGAGAGAATAGACCTGCTTGGAAAAATCCCATGGGAGGCAGTCCTGGAGATCAGACGGGATCTAGGAGACCTGCTTGATATTCAAGGATCACCTCCTCCAAGCTCAAGAACGGTCCATCACACTGAGCAGGAAATCAAGCAAAGATGACAGGTCTGCATGGACGAACAAGGAGCTCACGACTAAAACATGAAAAGGAAGCACACAGGAGCTAGAAAAAGGGGCAAGTGACCCAGGAGGAATGCAGAGACACTGTCCAAGTGTGCAGAGATGGGGTTAGGAAAACCAAAGCCCACCTGGAGTTGAAACTGATGAGGGATGTGAAGAGTAACATTAAGGGTTTCTGCAGGTACATCAGCAAAAAAAATGAAGACCAGAGAAAATGTGAGCCTGGTCCTGAATGGGGTAGGGAACCTAATGACAAAGGCTGAGGTACTTGATGCCTTCTACACTTGAGTCTTTACTGGTAAGGATTGCCTTCAGGAACCCGAAGCCTCTTAGATCAGAGGGCAAGTCTGCAGCAAGGGTAAGTCATATGAGGAGCGGCTGAGGCAACTGGAGAAAAGGAGACTCAGAGGTGATCTTATCACTCTCTACAACTATCTGAAAGGAGGTTGTGGCAAGGTAGGGCTTGGCCTCTTCTCCCAGGCATCTAGCAACAGGACGAGAGGACATAGCCTCAAGCTGCGCCGGGGAGATTCAGGTTGGACATCAGGAGGAATTTCTTCATGGAAAGGTTTGTTAAACATTGGAATGGACTGCCCAGGAAGGTGGTGGAGTCATCATCCCTGGAGGTTTTCAAGAAATGACTGGATGTGGTACTTAGTGCTATGGTCTAGTTGACAAGGTGGTGATCGGTCAAAGGTTGGACTCGATCTTAGAGGTCTTTTCCAACCTAAATGATTCTGTGATTCTGTAATAATGTTGATAACACACCGATGTTTTGGTTGTTGCTAAGTAGTGCTTACCCTAAGTCAAGGACTTTTCAGTGTTTCATGCTCTGCCAGTGAGGAGGTGCACAAAAAGCAAGGAACATAGCTGGGACAGCTGACCTGAACTGACCAAAAGGATATTTCATGACACAGAACATCATGCTCAGTATATAAACTGGGGGGAGTTAGCTGGAAGTGACCAATCGCTGCTCAGGGACAGGCTGGGCATCAGTCAGCGGGTGATGAGCAATTGTATTGTGCATCACTTGTATTTCTTGGGTTTCATTTCTTTCTCCTTTTCATTACAATTGTAATTACTATTATTGTTATTATTATCATTAACATTATTAGTATTATTATATTTTACTTTGTTTCAATTATTAAACTGTTCTTATCTCAACCCACAAGTTTTACTTTTTTTTTCTGATTACCCATCCAACTAGCAGGGGAGGGAGGGAGTGAGCGAGTATCTGTGTGGTACTTATTTGCCAGCTGGGGTTAAACCCCAACACCATCTAACAGTCCATTGATCAAACCCATATGCCTCCAATTTATTGGCCAGAATATTTTGGGGGACTGTTTCAAAGGCCTTACAGAAGTCCAGGTAGATGACATCTATAGCTCTCCCCTTTTCCACTGATGCAGTCACTCCACCATAGAAGGCCACTAGATTAGTCAGGCATGATTTGCCCTTGGTGAAGCCATGTTGGCTGTATCTAATGTCACCCCTGTCATCCATATGCCTCGACATAGCTTCCAGGAGGATCTGCTCTGTTAAGGAAACTACCCAGTCTTACCATTCACACGACTTCTCCTTGGAAGCACCAGCTCAGGCTGTTTCTGTGTTGCTGTGTCATGAATAAATGGCTTTATGGAATGAGACATCTGAGATTCTGCTATGGGAAACCTGGGGTTGAACTGGTAAGAAAACCTGGTCTGACTGTGTGTGAGGGGGAGTTGTGGGGAGCCAAATGGGGCTCCCGTCAGCTCACTGGAGCCACCTGCAGTGAAGGGGCTTCAGTCCCAGAACTTAAAGTCTTTGTCCTTGGGACTGTGACTGCCAGAGAGTCTCACGAATGGTGAGACTGGGTAGTTTCCTTAACATGCTTCATGATCTTACAGGTAACAGAGGTGAGGCCGACTGCATGGTAGTTCCCAGGGTCCTCCTTTTTACACTTTTTAAAAATGAGTGCAATGTTTCCATTTTTCCAGTGTGGTGGGGGAAAAAAGTTTTCCCCCTGGATTTAAAAAAATGATAACCCCCGAGGTGGTGGTGTCCCTTGGGGTTGAGCCAATCAGTGCTCCTGCAAAATATAAACATATCACAACCAGACCGGAAAAGAAGGATGAGGTAGTTGTTGGGAGAGAGTGGCCATGTTCCGAAGCCACGAGGAGAAGGGGCAGGAGCCCTGCTGGGGGGCCACAGCCCCCCAGCCCCCCAGTTGGGCCTGCAGGAACTTGGAACAGTATTAGACTGGGCCAGGTATCTGTAGCTAAGAGCTGGGGGAAGTTTCTCCACTGTGACTGGGCAGCAGGAGCGGCAGCGGAGCAGCAGTGAACGGAGAACCATGGCAGAGATCCAGAAAGAGATAAGATGCAGCAGAGACAGCCTGCAGCCAAGCAGGAAGACACAGAGATCTCTAATGGAGAGAGAGAGAGAGAGAGAGAGAGAGAGAGAGGACTAAACTCTACAGAGAGTTTTGGGGTAAGAACTGAATCAAAGCTCCCCCAAAACCCCTTTGAGACCTCCTAGAGAGGAGGGGAGATGGACTCCTACTTGAGAGGAGTCTTGGGGTGCAGCATGCACAAGAGAGAGGAGCTGGGAAGCTCGGAAACGTCCTGGAGCTGGACCAGGACGACCAGATGGAATGCGGAGGGGGTGACCTTGACCCTCCCCCCCCGCTGCTGCTGCCAGGCTGGCAGTTTTGAGACAGAGCACAGGAGCTCTGGTAGAACTCTTGAGGCAAAAACTTTCAACTGAAAGCTGCCTGAGACGTTCTGACTCAGGGGTAAACCCCCTGAGGAAGGGACTTTCACGAAAATGCCCCTGCACTTCGTGATATGCCTGCGGTGAAGCGAGTTTTGTCCCTGCTGGTAGTCCACGGGCGAGACCTTCGCTTGGAGTCGAAGGGCCAAGAGGGGTGAGAGGAGACCCCCTTGTGTGTATTGGAAAGAGATCCAGCTACAACAGTCCAGCTACAGCTGCTGCATGGAAGACAGAAGAGAGGCTGCTGCCCTGAGAGTGGAAAGGATCTTTGCTTTTCCCTTCTGGACTTTTATTGGAGGGAGAAGAGATTTGATCCAATGTAAATACTGATTTATCATAGGAGAGATATTTAAGATTATGTATATGATGTATTATAATATTTATTTGTATAGTGATTGTAATATAATTCCCTTCCCCCCATATTGAGTCTTGTGTTGTGTCTGGAAAACCCATCTCACACTGAGGTGAGTTGTGGAATTGGATTTTGGGGGTCTCAAACTATGACATCCAGTCACTGATGATGTGGTCTGATTGCCATGACTTCTCAAATATAATGGAGAACAGCTTGGCAACTATATCAATTCCCTCAGGACCCCGGCATGCATCTTGTTGGGTCACAGAATCATAGAACTATTTAGGTTGCAAAAGACCTCTAAGATTATTGAGTCCAACCATTAACCTAACACTGCCAAGTCCACCAATAAACCATGTCCCTAAATGCCATGTCTACATGTCTTTTAAATACCTCCAGGGATGGTGACTCAACCACTTCTATGGGCAGCCTGTTCCAATGCTTGACAACCTTTTCAGTGAAGAAATTTTTCCTAATATCCAATCTAAACTTCTTCTGGTGCAACATGAGGCCATTTCCTTTTGTCCTGTCGCTTGTTACTAGGGAGAAGGGACCCCCACCTCACTACAACCTCCTTTCAGGTAGTTGTAGAGAGATAAGGTCTCCCCTGAGCCTCCTTTTCTCCAGGCTAAACAACCACAGCTCATTCAGCCACTCCTCATAAGACTTGTGCCCTAGACCTTTCACCAGCTTCATTGCCTTTCTCTGGACTCGTTCCAGCACCTCAGTGTCTGAGAGGCCAAAAACTGAACACAGTATTTAAGGTGCAGCCTCACCGGTGCCAAGTACAGGGAGACAATCACTTCCCTAGTCCTGTTGGCCACACTATTTCTGATACAAGTCAGGATGTCATTGGCCTTGGTCACCTGGGCACACTGCTGGCTCATATTCTTCCCACATAAACTCACAACATCCTTGTAGTCCTCCTGAGTTGCCTGTCCCTCCTTCCAAAGGTCATAAACTCTCCTTTTTTTCCCCCCCAAGTTCCAGTCAAAGCTCTCTGTTCGGGCAGGTTGGTCTTCTTCTCCGCCAGCTTGTCTTTTGGCACATGGGGATGACCTGTTCTTGTGGCTTTAGGATTTCCTTTATGAAGAATGTCCAGCTTTCCTGGACTTCTTTGCCCTTCAGGAATGCCTCCCAAGTGATTCTCTCAACCAATCTCCTAAACAGGCCAGTCTGCCCTCCAGAAGTCCAAGGTGGCAGTTCTACTGGCACCCCTCCTTACTTGTCCAAGAATCAAAAACTCTCATTTTGAGATTGCTATGCCTAAGATGGGCTCCAACTATCACATCATCCACCACTCCTTTCCTATTCAGAAACAACAGGTCCAGTGGGGCACCTTCCCTAGCTGGCTCCCTCACCAGCTGTGTCAGGAAGTTATCTTGCACACACTCCAGGAACCTTCTTGACTGTTTACTCTCTGCTGTGTTGTATTTTCAGCAGACCTCATAAGTTGAAGTTTCCCATGAGAACAAGAGCTAGTGATCGCAGGACTTCTCCCAGCTGTTTATAGAATATTTTGTCTGCCTCTTCATCCTAGTTGGGTGGTCTATAACAGATTCCCACCATATATGTCTTGTTGGCCTTCCCCCTGATTCTTGAGTAAACACTCAACCCTGTAGACACCATCATTAAGCTCCAGACAACTGAGACACTCCCTAACATACAAGGATACCTCACTGCCTTCTCCTTCCTTGTCTATCCCTTCTGAAGAGTTTCTATCCATTCATTCCAGCATTCCAGTCATGTGAGTAATCTCACCATGTTTCTGTGATGACAACTATGTCATAGTTTTCCTGCTGCACAATGGCTTCCAGCTCCTCCTGTCATCCCATGGACTGGTGTATGCTCAGGTTCCTCATGTGGTCACAAACCTGATCTTCTCCCATGATGGGAGGGACTTCTTTCTACCAGTCTCTACCTTTAGATTCAGGGTCTTGAAAGATGTGAGAAGAGAGATTGCCGGTGTCAGGGTGGTTGAAGTCCACCACGAGGATCAGAGCCTGCGAGTGTGATGCTTCCTGTAGCTGAAGTAAGAACACTTCATCAACAGGCTCCCCTTGGTCTGGTGGCCTGTAGTAAACACCAACCATGAGGTTGTCTTTGTTGGCTTTTCCCTTATTTTTACCCATAAGCTCTCAACCCATTCAGCACTGGTTTTCAAAGACAGCTCTCTACAGTCAATCCATTTTTTTACATAGAGGGCAACCTCTCCATGCCTTCTTCCTTGCCTGTGCTTTCTGAGCAGTTTATAGTCATTGATTGCAGTGCTTCAGTTGTTTGATTTGTCCCACTAAGTTTCAGTGATGGTGATTAAATTATAGCTTTCCAGGTGCACAGTGACTTCCATCTTTTCCTATTTGTTACCCATGCTGTATGCATTGCTATAGAGGCACTTTTGTGGGCCTATCAACCTTGTTAACTTTTTAGAGGAATGCAACCTAACTGGTGTCTCCCTGTTCATTCCTAATATTTCTTTTATAATTTCTTTTAATATTCTATATTATATTTTATATATATATGTAATTATAATTACTTTTCAATATTTAACACAACATACAAAACATGCAATAAATGTTTTTTCCTTCCTGGAAAACAATTTAAAAATCATTTACTATCAAAAGCAGCCATAAAAAAATAGCATGCTTGAGCAATGATGGATGCAATAAAATCAGCTTTGAAAAGAATGCTCTATTCCTGATAATGGTCAGTTGGCCATAATACTAGAATCAATTGATGAGTCTTTCATGTTGGAAATAGAAAATGAAGTATAATAGATTGGAACAATAAACAAGCCTTAAGATGTTTGACAGTGTTATGTTGGTTTAATAGATATCAAAACTGATAAGGTTTTAGCAGCCACTGATAATACATAAATGTTCAATTATCCAAAAATGAAAAGACAAAGCATATACATTTCACTTTTTTTAACAACTAGAACTTTTATATATAAAACTTAAACTAAAGCCTACTGAGGTCAGCAGAAAGGCTGTCTTGACATCATTGGACTCAGGCTCAGGGTCATAGTGCATTCACAGCTGTCAGACTAGAACTAGTATATAAAGAAAGCCATTTCTATCTTAAAATTAATAAAAAATTAAAATTTGCAGTTAAAAAGGTATATTCCATAGGGAAATGTATTCTTAAAAATTCTAGAGGCTTTCTTAAATGCAGTGAAATATCCACTCTCCTTTTCTTTAAATACAATGCTTACATCAACTCCAGTACACTTTTCTACTCAACAGAATTAAGGAAAGATGACACACACACTAAATTTACATCCTTCAAAATCATTCCCAAAAGTTTCATGTGAGGCACAAAAATTTCACCACATAAAACAAAACAAAAGACAGTCTTATGAGATGTTATCTGTGTTTAACTTACTAGGAATAGGTCTAAGGACATCAGGAATGAGAATCTCCACCAAAGCTTGGTACATCACATGGTCACAGTTACCCATCCATTTCAGAATAGACTCATTTTTGCACAGAGTAATTAGTTTTCCTTTTGGAAGTCGACTTTCTATTTCACTCAGATTGCTGGTGTGAATAAATGTAACAAATGGAAATGCATTTACATACAGATAAGTACAAAGGATTTTGAAATAGATTATTTAATGAAAACTTTATAGATATCTCTGTTACATCCAATTGAAACTCTAACTTGGTCATATGAAACTGGGGGAAAAAAAATGGCCTCCAAAGTTCTGCTCCAGACCATAAATTATGCAGAGGTATGATAAAATGGTCCTTGCAATTTAAACAGACCAGACAATATATTGTGAAGAGATACTTTGAATTTAGTCATCCAAAGGAAAAAATAGAAGATGTATACAATAATTTCAAGGCTGCAGTTTGACATATACCAACAGCCTATATGTCAAATATCAGACAACAAAAATTTAACCTGAAAAACTACTGATACCAGAAAAGGTTCTTAGCCTATATGTAAAACTAAGTCTTTCTTTGATTTGACTCCTGCTGTTCTATCATGATGGTGAACAGTAAGCAAAGAGACATTTACTGACCTCAGTTCAATAATAGCTGTGTCGTCAGCTGGAGCAGAGGGAGAATAGCGCCAGAAAGTTTGCCACAATTTTTCTATCAGGCTAAACTGAAGATTCACAATAACATCCACAATTGCCTGAAAAAATATAAAACCAGTGCAGATAGTCTTCTATGTGATTCCCCTCCAATTCTTCACAGGGGTATAGCTGCCCCAGTCATTTTGCAGAAAAAATATTAAAATGTATTCTTATAAATAAATGTATAATATACTTTTTGATAACTTTTTAGGAAAAATTTTTCCAACTGTCCAGACTAGTGTGGACAGAGACTCAGATCAGGCCAAGAGGAAATACATGGAAGCCTCCAGAAAAGAACCTAAGCACATATACCAGGTGAATTCACCTAAACAGAACTTTTAATACTATTGCAAACACAAAGGAAACCTGCTATTTCATTAATTTTGTTACTTCATTACATGCTTTAAAGCCCTATCAACAATAATTTTAAAACACATTATTCAATATAAAATGTGGCTTTAAGTTCTTAAACAAACTGCTTCTTTAAAACTTGAAGAAAAATTGAGTTTGTTTTTAACATAAACATTAGAAATAATTTAATCTAATTTTAACTCCTATAAAAAAAGCAAAATTCTGTATATATATTATCTAAAGTTTGTTTTATCTAAAATTCTCAAAACCTACACATGATTACATTCCAGTATTGGTATTCTATTACCTATTATTTTCTTTCCCTGTTAAGAGAGAAATTCCAGAAGTCTTTTTGCAAATGTCCTTTCTGAATAAGCAAAATATTTGAGGAGTGCAAAAGATACAAGTAGGCTGGCTGTAATCTGCTTTGTGTCAGTCATCCTGTTGAACTGATTCTCGCTAGAAGACACGAATTTTCAAAGAATGATTTCTGTGAAATGCCACTTTTCTTACCTCACAGTGTTCTCGATAAAGACTTTGCAGTGATTTTATGTCCTCAAGGGTAGTACCATCTGGCAGAGAAGATATTTCAAGTTCCCCAAACTCTGGAAGTACTCGAGATGCATCTGTTTCCATGACAACATAACAGAATACAGCTATCGCAAAGTATGCCAATTATAGTTTGATTAGAAAACATTTAAGGATGATGTAAAGAAATAAAGTCTAGAAGGTCATAATGCCCAAAGAGGAATGTCTTTCATAGTTAATATATTTTGAAGTTTAATTTGTGAACAAACCAGCTAGCTATTTTTAAAGCAAAAGGAGATGTTAAATTATTCTTGACAGATAGCAGATAAAAATGATCACACATACATCTTGTATCTGTATAGAAAAAAGATAAGACTCGTTTTCAGAATATGACAGGATGAAGCAGAATATTCATGTCAGTACATAAGAGATTAATAGAATTTAATAGTTTTTATTTTGATCAACTGAATAGTTTTTGAATTGACATGCATGTTAGGGTTTAGTAGACTCAGCAGCATATATTTATTTGAAAATAAAAAGACTTTCAACTGTAGCCAATATGTGCTTTTACTATTTCTCATAAGTGTTTCCCACAGATATACTGGTATGGGGGGGAAAGTCCACTGTCAACCAGGGGGACAGTGGAACAAAAATTCAAAAACCTGCTAACTATAGCCTAAGGTTCCCAATGATTTTGGTAACAGCAAGGTTAGGCCAAATCCCAATACATGAATTCAAAATAAAGTGTACAATTACTGCAATAACACATTTAATAAGCATTTTTACATTAGCAAATATAAAAGCCAGGATGCCATTGGCCTTCTTGGCCACCTGAGAACACTGCTGGCTCATGTTCAGCACCCCCAGGTCCTTTTCTGATGGGCAGCTTTCCAACCACTCTTCCCCAAGCCTGTAGCGCTGCAGGCGGTTGTTGTGACCCAAGTGCAGGACCCAGCACTCCGCCTTGTTGAACCTCATACCACTGGCCTTGGCTCATCAATCCAACATGTCCATATTCCTCTGCAGAGCCTTCCTACCCTCCAGCAGATCAACACTCCAGTTCAATTTGGTGTCATCTGCAAACTTATAGAGGTGCACTTGATCCCCTCATCCAGATCATCAATAAAGACATTAAACAGGACTGGCCCCGAGACTGAGTCCTGGGGAATACCACTTGTGATCACCTGCCAACTGGATTTACCTCCATTCACGACCACTCTCTGGGCTTGGCCATCCAGCCAATTTTTTACCCAGTGAACAGTGTACCCATCCAAGCCATGAGCATCCAGTTCCTCCAAGAGAATGCTGTGGGACACAGTGTCAAAGGTTTTACTGAGGCTTAGGTAAACAATATCCACAGCCTTTCCTTCATCCACTAGGCAGGTCACCTTGTCATAGAAGGACATCAGGTTATAGAATCATAGAATGGTGTGAGTTGGAAGGGACATTAAAGACCATCTGCATCAGTTGTGTGACTTGTCCCATCATGTCTCTGTGATGGCAACTATGTCATTGTTTTCCTACTGCACCATGGCTTCCAGCTTCTCCTGTTTGTTGCTTATGTTGCATGCATTGATGTAATACACTTCGTGTTATTGATCCACTGCCTTTTCAAGGGGAGAAGCTCTAATTTCTGCTTGACCATTCTCAGCTGCTTCCACGGTTTCTAGAACATCAATAACCCATGCATCCTTGCTACTGCATGTATCTCCATCACATACTTCTACTGAGCAGACTGAAGGACCTCTCTAGCACACCACCCCTCAAACAATGGCATACCATCCCCAGGCTTATCTCCAGTGTTCCTGATTTTATTCCCTTCAAATCTAGTTTAAAGGTCTCTCAGTGAGCCTTGCTAACTCCTGTACAAGGATCCTTTTCCCCCTTTGAGACAGGTGTCCCCCAGCTGTTGCCAGCAGGCTCGGTGCCATGTAAACCCATGATCAAAACCCCCAAAATTCTGCCAGTGACACCAGGCTCGGAGCCAGGTATTCATCTGTATGATTTTCCTTTTTCTACACCCATTGTTCCCTGCAACTGGAAGAATAGAGGACAACACTGTTCACACTCCAGATCCTTCAACCAGTCATCCCAAAGCCCTGAGGTCCATCTTGATTGTCCTCAGACTTCTTGTTTGGACTTTATTGTTGCCTACCTGAAAAAACAGTAATGGATAATAATCAGAGGGCCGTACCAGGCTACAGAGTTTCTTGGTAATGTCTCTTACTCGGGCCCCAGGGAGGCAGCAGACTTCCCTATGGGTTGGGTCTGGTCAGCATATCAGGCAGGCCTCTGTTTCTCTCAAAAGGGAGTCACCAATGACAACTACTCTTTTTTTCTTGACTGAGGCAGTTGTGATGCAGGGGGTAGACTTACTCACCTTAGGCAACTCCTCCAACCTGTATGGATCTTTGTCCATATTGTAGTGTGTCCATATTATATTTGTGTTCAAGAGGCACTGTATGTGGCATTTGGGGATATGGTTTAGGGGTAATTATGGTGGTGCTGAGTTGATGGTTGGACTAGATGATCTTGATGTTCTCTTTCAACCTTGACGATTCTGTGCCTGTTCTTCAAGTTCTAGAGCCTCATACTTATTGTAGAAGGGCACCTGGGAAGCTGAGGTAAGCCAGGAGGGGATTCGTCTGCTGCCTCAAGTAGACACCTGTTTCCATTGCTCCCCCATCTCTTAAGTCCCCTCCTTCTACCTGGTGGTGAGAGAGTAGAGGATCCTTTGCTTCTTGTGATGTGGCTGGCTGGTGTATTTGCCTAAGGGATGGTAAAGAGTGGCTCCACCAGTCAACCTCCTCCTGAGACTCCCTGATACTTCTTAACCTTTCTACCTCCTCTCTTGAGCAGATCATCCACTTCATCACACCTCACACAGCTGTTGTCTCATCTGCCATCCAATATAGTGCCAGGCTCTGGCACTCCCTGTCGCCCAAGACCTAGATGGCTGCATGTTTTCATGGCAGCTTTGTCTGTGTCACCACATCCTTTCTGGCAAGTGCAGAGGACATAGCTCTCCACCGAGTGGATATGATAGCTCAGCTCCTTCTGAGAGGGTAACGACCACCAACTGAGCTGACCTCTTGAGCTGGTGGGTGACTGCATCCTCCCTTTGCGAACTGCCAGGCAACACCACGCCCTGTTTACCTACTCTGCTCCCTGTGCTCCCTAAGAGATACTTTTGTAGGGGTGGGGAATGGACGTGTCACTCCTGATCCCACCCATACTGAGTCAGCGCTGCCTCTGAGCCAGAGCTTCAGAGCTTCCTGCTGGGGGGAGGGGGGCTGAGGCACCTCTCCGTGCTAATTTCAAGGTCTTGCTGCTTCAGGAACTCTCCCCACAGTCCCTCTGCATGATCCTTGATTCCAGAGCACGTTTGCCAGAGCAGTTTGCCTCGGAGTCTTCATCGCAATTGCATTGCAATATATTTTAAATCTACCATGCAAGTAGATTTTGCACATTTTTTCCTTTTATATTTGCATGATGCATATTAAATATTGCAGAAGTCTTGCAATACAGAACATATAGCTCCTATGAGTATCTTTTTGTTCTATTAACAATGAGACAACAGTATAACACATCTTTTCATACCTAAAAACTGTTGATGATGTTGACTTTGGGCTATTATAGTTTGTTCAGCAGATGTACCTGTCTGTTGACCATTTCCTGTGAAACCATCTGCAACTCCATCCACTTTCTGCACAGGCTTGTACCTACAAATTTTCAAATACAAAATTATTCTTTATGTTCATTTTTTTTGTAAGTGCAATATCACACTCTGTTCTGCCTGATTTCCCAGTCTCAATATACAGTTTTGCTAGTTCACACAAAAGACAAAAGTAACATCAGAATAATTGTAGCAAGGAAACACAGAACACTGGCAATGCATTATAAAATTCATAAAGTGGATATCGCAGCACAACTACCAATTTCTTGTGGAATTTAGTTTTAAAACTATGCCACTAACATCTAAAGCTCATTTACACTATTTCCTTTTTAAAGGACTCGTCTTGTCAGGAATCAAGTAGCTCAAAAATAAGGTTTAATCATCTAAAGAAGGGCCATGCACCTGTTTGAAGACAAAGGAATTTAAATAATTTTAAAATGTAACAAACTTCTCATGAGCTCAGAAGGTCTGAGAAGACTACTTAGACTTGAACTAAGTAGCTGAAGCAGGGGAGGTTCAGACTTGATATTAGGAAGCATTTCTTTACTGAGGGGGTGGTCAAACACTGGAACAGGCTTCCTACAGAGGTGGTTGATGCCCCAAGCCTGTCAGTGTTTGAGGCATTTGAAGAATGCCCTTAATAATATGCTTTAACTTTTGGTCAGTCCTGAAGTGGTTAGGCAGTTGGACTAGATGATTGTTGTAGGTCTCTTACAACTGAAATAGTGCTATTCTATTCTATTCTATTCTAAACTCTTCATCAGTCAAGTCACAAAATCTTTTATAAAGGATAAAAAGGACAAAGATACAAATAGGAGTCCTGGTTTGGATGGTCAGATGTTAAAACTATCACACTGACAGGCTGAAGACTGCCTGCAATCTTCAACACAACTGAAAATTCTGCTACAGCTCTTAGTGGTAAGAACTTGGAACCTTTGTCCTGAAATAGCTTTTTTTGCCAGAAGAAAACTAGAGAAACCTCGGTGCAGAAAGCAATGCATGCGAACTGTTGCTCAAGTCTGAAATTGCAGATTGTAAGGCTTTATATTAACTTTAGAAACATCAACAAATTCCACTCTGAAAATGCTCCTCTTAAGAAGCAGTTGAGTCAGATGTGAGCATGTTATCACTTTGATCTTATTAAACAGATAATAGGAATGCCCTATGTAACTATTTAGATTTTAGTTTATGAGAAAGCTCCCATAAGAAGCAAGCATCCAAGGTTCTGGTCATTCTAGACATATATTTAACTATACAATAACATAGAACATGTGATATATAAGATGTATACTTCTCAAAAAGATGCCTCTTGGCCTGATTAACATAGAGTATGATAACTTTAGGAATGTTAATACTTGGAAACAAAAGTTTCTGTTATCATCTTAATCTATGGGACTTTTACATGAAGTTTGGTTATTTTAAAGGTTCAGGATAAAATCCCAGGCCTGCAGAAATAAATAGCACAACTGTAATCAACTTTAGAAGACTAAAGTTTAATCTCTAGTATCACAGTAACATTGAACTCTTATGGATAAAGTTCTCATCACTTGGTAGATCCATTTGCAATCCCAAAACCTCATTTTGTAAGAACTTTTAACTTTATTCTCATTATATTTTATCATTAAAAATACCTGGCAGAAGATCAATTTCTATTTTTAAATTAAAATCAGTATGTTCACATAGTTCCACTAGTTTCTACAAAATTTAATATTTAAAAAACTTTTCAGCTCTTGGAGTAGAATCCAAAGTGCCTTGAATGCATAAAAGTAACAGTCCTTTGAGTTTCTAGGGTTTAAAAAGAACTTTCACACAAAAAAAAAATCTGGATGCTAGGAATCTGGATTATCCTGCCATTTGCCCCAATGTACTTCAAGTAAAAAATCTTGGTGAAAAGTCTTAATTCTGGTGTTATTACAGGTGACATTATAGGAGTCAAACAGTTTTAACAGCTTTTACAGGCCAGTCAGCCTCAGCTCGATCCTGAGAAGGTGATGGAGCAGCTAAACCTAGGAACCATTTACAAATGCATCAAGAAGGTGGTGATTGGGAGTAGTCAGCATGGATTCACCAAAGGGAATTCACGCTTGACCAAACTGATAAACTTCTACAATGAAATGGCTGGCCTGGTAGATGAGGGGAGAAGCAGACAGTGAGATGGATTGAGAATTGGCTGAATGGCTGTACTGTAACATGGCAAGATTTTGGTAGCGGGAGTCTACAGGGGTGCCTTCTAAAAGGAGACAGGAGATGTCCCCATGTCAGAAAGAACCAGTTTCAGCCAGCTCCAAGATCATAGAATCATAGAATCAGCTGGGTTGGAAAGGACCTCTAAGATCATCAAGTCCAACCCTTGATCCACTACCACCATGGTTACTAGACCATGGCACTAAGTGCCACATCCAGTCTCATCTTAAAAACCTCCAGGGACGGAGAATCCACCACCTTCCTGGGCAGCCCATTCCAATGCCTGATTACCCTCTCTGTAAAGCATTTCTTCCTAATATCCAACCTAAACCTCCCCTGGCAGAGCTTAAGACCATACCCTCTTGTCTTACTGATAGCTGCCTGGGAGAAGAGACCAACCCCCACCTGGCTACAACCTCCTTTCAGGGAGTTGTAGAGAGTGATGAGGTCTCCCGTGAGCCTCCTCTTCTCCAGGATGAACAACCCCAGCTCCCTCAGCCTCTCCTCATAGGACTTGTGTTCAAGTCCCTTCACCAGCCTTGTTGCTCTTCTCTGGACCTGCTCCAGCACCTCAATATCCTTCCTGAGCTGAGGGGCCCAGAACTGGACACAGTACTCCAGGTGTGGCCTCACCAGCCCTGAGTACAGGGGAAGAATCACTTCCCTGGTCCTGCTGGCCACACTGTTCCTGATACAGGCCAGGATGCCATTGGCCTTCTTGGCCACCTGGGCACACTGCTGGCTCATGTTCAGCTTCCTGTCAATCCAAACTCCCAGGTCCCTCTCTGCCTGGCTACTCTCCAGCCACTCTGTGCCCATCCTGTAGTGCTGCAGGGTTGTTGTGACCAAAGTGCAGGACCCAGCACTTGGCCTTGTTGAACCTCATCCCGTTGGAATCAGCCCAACTCTCCAGTCTGTCCAGGTCCCTCTGCAGAGCCCTCCTGCCTTCCAGTTGATCGACACTCCCCCCCAGCTTAGTGTCATCTGCAAATTTGCTAATGGTGGACTCAATTCCCTCATCTAAATCATCAATAAAGATATTAAACAGAACTGGGCCCAACACTGATCCCTGGGGGACACCACTAGTGACCAGTCGCCAATTGGATGCAGCACCGTTCACCACCACTCTCTGGGCCTGGCCCTCCAGTCAGTTCCTAACCCAGCACAGAGTGCACCTGTCCAAGTCACAGGTTGCCAGTTTTTTCAGGAGAATGTTATGAGAGAGGGTGTCAAAGGCTTTGCTGAAGTCCAGATAGACCACATCCACAGCCTTCCCTTCATCCACCAGGTAGGTCACCTGATCATAAAAGGAGATCAGGTTGGTCAGACAGGACCTGCCCTTCCTAAACCTGTGCTGGCTGGGTCTGATCCCTTGTCCATCCTGTAAGTGCTGTGTGACTGCACTTAGGATGATCTGCCCCATAACTTTGCCAGGCACTGAAGTCAGGCTGACGAGCCCACTGTTGGCCAAAGTCTGAGCCAATCAGAGACATTAGTAGCTCCTCTTTGATAACATATTTTAAAAAGGGTAAAAAATGCTGCACAACAGCAGTTGGGAGACAGGAGTGAGATTATGTGAAAGAAATAACTCTGCAGACACCAAGGTCAGAAAAGAAGGAAGGGGAAGAGGTGCTTCAGTTGCTGGAGCAGAGATTTCTCTGCAGCCCATGGTGAAGCAGGTTGTCCCCCTGCAGCCCATGGAGATTCATGGTGGAGCAGATATCCACCCTGCAGCCTGTGAGGAACCCACACAAGAGAAGTAGATGTGCCCTGAAGGAAGCTGTAGCCCATGGAGAGCCCACACTGGAGCAGGTTTGTTGGCAGGACCTGTGACCTTACGGGGGACCCATGCTGGAGCAGTTTGTTCCTGAAGGACTGCACTCCGTGCTAAGGACCCATGCTGGAGAAGTTCATAAGGGACTGCAGTCTATGGGAAGGACCCACATTGGTGAAATTCATGAAGGACTGTCTCTTGTGGGATGTATTCCACACTGAAGCAGGCAAGGAGAAAGGAGAGGCAGAGACATGCATTATGAACTGACTGCAACCTCCATTCCCCATCCCTCTGTGCTGCTCGGGGGGAGGAGGTAGAAGAATTGGGAGTGAAGTTGAGCCTGCAAAGAAGTAAGGGTTGAGAGTAAAATTTTTTTAGACTTGTTTTTATTTCTCATTATCCAACTCTGATTGACAATAAATTGAATTAATTTCCCCAAGTTGTGTCTGTTTTGCCTGATGGTAATTGCTGAGTGATCTCCCTGTCCTTATCTTGACCCACGAGCATTTTGTCGTATTTTTCTCCCTTCTCCTACTGAGCATCTTGGTGGGCAATTGGCAGTCAGCCAAGGTCAACCCACCACAATGGCTGGGCCCAGAGAGTGGTGATCAGTGGCAAAAAGTGTAGTGACTAGCAGTGTACCCCATGGGTCAATACTGGGTCCAGTCCAGTTCAACATTTTCATTAATGATCTGTATGATCGGGCAGAGTGTACCCTCAGCAACTTTGCAGACAGCACCAAAACTGGGAAGAGTGGTTGATATTACAGAGGGTTGTGCTGCTTCCAGAAAAGGACCTGGGGGTCCTTTTGGACAGAAAGTTGAACATGAACCAGCAGTGTGCCCTTGCTGCAAAGAAGGCCAATGGTACCATTGGCTGCATTAGGCAAAGCATTGCCAATAGGTGGAAAGACATGATCCTTCCCCTCTGCTCAGCACTGGTGAGGCCACACCTGGTGTACTGTGTCCAGTTCTGGGCTCCCCAGTACAAGAGAGACATGGACATACTAGAGAGAGTCCAGTAAAGGGTCACCAAGATGATTAAGGAACTGAAGCATCTCTCCTATGAGAAAAGGCTGAGAGAGCTGGGACTCTTTACCCTGGAGAAGAGAAGGCTCAGGGGGGATCTTATTCATGTATATGAATCCCTGAAGGGAAGATACAAAGAAGATAGAGCCAAGTTTTTTTCAGTGGTGCCCCGTGAAAGCAAAAGAGGCCGTGGGCATAAGCTGAAACACAGGAGATTGCCTCTGAACATCAGGAAACATACAGTGATTGAGCACTGGAACAAGTTTCCCAGGGAGGTGGTAGAGTCTCCCTCCTTGGAAATATTTAAAAGCCATCTGGACACAGTCCTGGTCAACTGGTCTAGGTGGTCCTTCCTGAGTAGGGGAATTGGACAAGGTGACCTCCAGAGGTCCCTTCCAACCTCAACAATTCTGTGATGCTGTGAATTCAATTATTTAAACATCCTGGCATTTCCTTCCCATAAACCATCTAGCACCAGTATGTCAAATGCAAACCAGCCTTCCATTTGGAAGTCTGAGCCATACAGCAGCTCCAGTTGAAAGGCAGGGCTATTACCTATATAGGTGAGGCAAGTCCTTACCTGTGCATTTCTTCTATTTCAGTCCAAAGGTGCTTTAAATGTCTTGATCTGTTTCTGTTGTGTCCAAGCAACTGTCTCAACTGGGAGATGGGACTGTTAGCAACAGTCATCTGTAGTTTACATTTACTATTTTTTAATTTCTTATTGAAACAGAGAAGTAGCACTCCCATAGCTCATGTTGACCACAAATGTGACTCAGCAACTAGAAACACCACCTTTGAATTAGCTCAGTGATTGTTGCCACTCAACTGAAATTCATTTCTGAAATCTCAGACCCTGAATTCAGGGCCATGTCAAACATTGAACACAAGCATATGTCTAGCAGGTCTTTGGATATATTCATATTTGTGGTGGTTTAACCTTGGCTAACAGTGAAACTCCCACTCAGCCACTCTCACTCCCCCTGCCCCAGTGGGTCAGGTGGAGAAAATAGGAAGAACAGGAGCAAGAAAGATTGTAGGTCAAGATAATCACTGTTGGGGCAAAACAGACAACTTAGGTAAAATTAAGTTAATTTATCATCAATTAAACTAAAAATGTAATTACTACTTCAGGTAGCAGGAAACAAAAGGACAAATATTAAAATACCCTTCCTCCTTTCCCAGGCTCATGCCTTCATTCCAGGCTCCTCTTCTCCCACCCTTGTTATTGACACAGGTTACATGCAGCCCCTTCAGTGAGGCAATGAGCAGCTCAAGGAGGCGAGTGGAAGGGTGTTATGGTCAGTACATAACAAAATCTCTCTGCCACTCCTTCCTTCTCACACTTGTCTCCTCCATCATGGATTCTCCATGGGCTGCAGTTCCTTCACAAAATGTCCAACTACTCCAGCGTGGTCTGTTGTATAAGCTGCTATGTGAATATTGATTCTGGCACTAGGGAGCACCTCCTCCCCCACCTTCTTCTCTGACCTCTCTTTGTACTGCTGTTTCTCACTCTTTTTTCTCCCCTACTCCTCTGCATGTCTGGTGGATTTTGCCCTAAGTATGTTTTCACAGAGGCAACACCAGCTTTGTTGATTGGCTCAGCTTTGGCCTGCATTGGGTCCATTAGCAAGCCAGCTGGAACCAGCTGTGTCCAGCACAGGGCAGCCCCTTATCCACTACCAAAACCTTGCTACATATACCCAATATGCTGTGACAGAAGTAGGAAAGTTGCATGACCTTTCAAATTAAGGAAGAATGATGAAAAGTGGTCTGTAGCATAAATTCGGCCTACACTTTGTCAAGAAGTCAAGAACTAGAAGTGTCTACCCAATTAGATGTGATTGATGGAGAGGGGGTAAAATTGATACACCCAAACAGAAAAAACAAACATAGTTGCCAGCTGATTCTAAAGGACAGAACATAAATAACATTACCCAACTTAAGTTATCAGAAGGGAGAAGGAAACATTTGTGATTCTGAGATTCTTTTTGCTCTGAATGTCTTCTTATAAGAGAATTGTTGCACAGATGTTAAAACATTTTTTTTTAGTTTTTAAATCAAATTAGAAACATTAATAAAACTGGAAATAATAAAGTTTGCTCCTAGTGACTCAAACTATAGTATTAAGCCTTTTATCTCATGTTAAAACATGCTAGACTTCTGAATACTGTAAGAGAAAATTTATACTGATGCCTATGGATTTTTAGATTTTTAACTTTTTGTAGATTTTAGAAGTAACTGTATTATATCCCTCACCCTTTAGCGCAGTAGTTTACACATTCCTCAACCCCTATTACCCCATTCCATGCTCCCCATATCAATATCCCCTGAATTCCAGCAAAAATGTTTAGTCTCTTGTCAAAGTAGGCCCATTTTGTTTAGAGAACACTCGTACCTTGGCCTAAACCGCAAGAGTACAGTCAAGAACTGGGTGAACGTGTGCCCCCTGTACCCCGAAGAAGATGAAGATGATGAAGAGGTGGTCTCGAAAAGCCCCTAGCCCCAATTCCCAGGGGGCGGGATGAGGGTGGATCGGGGCAAAAGCCACAGGGTGGAAACATCTGGGATTAGACAGACAGTATTATAATTTGTAACAACTGTACATGGGGGGGGTGGTACGTGTCTTGTAATCTCATGCCTCAGAGGCACAAATTAAAATCCTTTCCTTATCTCACCTCCAAAACTAATTTGCCTCGGAGTTTTTTTTCTCCCTGTATTTTCTTTAGGCAACAATACATATATACCGATATATACAAAACTTCTCATATATATGCTAATCATGCTTCATAACCATTGAAAAAGTCTTAGTTTGGAAATATAGTGTTAAACAAATGCAATGCAGCTTAATGCATGCTTTTGTTTATTTTTCTTACATGTAGCTCTTTTATCCTCTCCCCCACCTCCCAAGCATTAACTTCTGAGGTCTAGTACATACATGAGAATCTTGATTTGCATTAAAATAAACAAGCAACTATATGGGTCAAGCTTTCCCCCATACACATTTCATGAGAAAATCTGACTAAACTGTATCCTAAACACTGCAAAATAAGGATATCGACAGAAATAAAAAGTAAAAGTAAAGATTTCTGCATGCTAGAGAACAGCAAAATTGTATTAAACGTTAGAATAAGAAATACTGGTGTTTTATATATATATTTAAAATTTTGTTTAAAATTACTATTATGTTAACCATATTCCAATGTGATAAAAATATTAGGAAAACATCTGGTCTTGCTTTTAAAATGTCTAGTTTTCCATGAAAAAAATTTAAGTCAAAAACTTCAAAGTTGGCAGTTTTTGCACAAAACATCGTGTAGGTAACCGTTGGTTCATGAGTTTCCAATTTTTTCAATGAAAATTTCTAATTTTTCTATTTTGTTTTCTGAAAAGTATATTAGTATATCTGATTTTGCACAGAAAAGAGAGTACTAAGTTTTTCACCTTGTAAATATCACACAATCTAGCTCCCTGCTCTCTGCATTTCATCTATTTAGAATGTCTGGGATTTGGAAATTTATTTTACTGAAATCTTTGCACACCTGAACTGAATTAGGGGATGAATGAACAAAGATCATTGAAACTACTTTATATATACTGTTGGGATTGAATAAATAAAGCAGATCCACACTATTTTCATTAGTATCCAGTGAAAGGACAAAAGGCAATGGGCACAAATTTAAACAGAGGAAATTCTGCTTAAATATAAGAAAATACTTTTTTTACTTTAGGGGTGGTTGAACCCTGAAACAGCTTGCCCAGGAAGTTTGTAGAGTCTCCATCTTTAGAGAAATTCAAAACCCAACTGTACATGGTCTTGGGCAACCTCCTCTAGCTGATACTGCTTTGAGCTGGGAGGATTGGACTAGACAATAGCCAGAGATACATTCCAACCAAATGACATTTTCTGTTTTTCAGTTTGTGCCCGTTGCTCATTGTCTTGTCACTGGGCACTGCTGAGAAGAGTCTGGTTTGTTCTTTTACTCCCTCCCATCAGGTATTTATACACATTGATAAGATCCCTGTGTTGTAGGAGTACTGATCTCTAGCTCAGCCACAGCCATGACTGTGACTGATATGGATCCCATTGACCTGCACCCCAACTGATGGATTTGCTTTCTTACTTGACCTTGGACCTGTCTTGCCCCTAGGGACTTACCCAATGATCAGTGGGCTGTGTCTGACCCTAGTTGTCCTCACCAGACCTGAGTCTGATTTGTGGACTGACTTCCTGTCTTGACCTTGGACCTGTGCCATCACCACAAATCTGTGTGATGATCTGGATTCTTGGTTGAATCTGACTAACATCTCCAGATCTGTCCTGCTCACTTCACTTGTATACTGCAGGACTAGGCCCAGGCTGGTGAGGTCCTTGCTGTGTGTATCATGGTACTCAACTCCCAACTCCCCATTCCTTAGGGAGAAGCTAGCCCTCACTGCTCCCTGACAGGAATAGTGTTGAAAGCCTTGCTAAAGTCAATATAGACATAATCCATTGCTCTCCCCTCATCCACAGAGCCATTCACCTCATTCTAGAAGACTATTGGGTTGTTCAAGCATGACTTCCCCTTTGTAAATACATGCTGACAACTCCCAATAATCTTCCTGTCCTTAATAGGTGGGCTTTGGCTTTCCTAACACCATCCCTGCACACTCAGACAGTCTATATATAGAGAGAGTGTCTATAGACAGACTCTATATTCCTCCTGGGTTCCCTGACCTTGCTTCCACCTCTTGTATACTTCCTTTATATATTTGAGCTTTGTCAGGAGCTCCTTGTTCATTCATGCAGGCCTCCTTCCACCTTAGCTTGACTTCCTGCATGTTGGGATGGACCATTCTTTAGCTTCAAGAAGGTGATCCTTGAAAAATAAACCAACTCCTCTGGACCCCTTTGCCCCATAGGACTGTCTCCCATGGGATTATTCCAAGCAGAGCCCAGAAGAGGCCCAAGTCTTCTCTCCTCAAATCCAGGGTTTTGATACATCAGTTCTTTCCAGGAGGAGGAAATCAACACAAAGCTGAACCTAATCACAAGTTCTTCTATCATTTTTTATATGTGCTGATTAAAGAAATGAAAATGAACAACAGAATTTGAAATTCAAAGCTTCTATTACTTTTTTTTGCCATCTTGTGAGAAAATAACCTAAGACTGACAAGAAGTGCCTGTTCAGAAGAATTGGGTGATATTTTACTTTTATTATCAATTTTTGAAATTTATGAGATTTTAGGTATGTCTATTGATATCAAACTCCAGTGATATCAACTGCTGAACTGACAAACCTTTATTTTTCCCAAGAGAAGTTAAACAAGTTTCATTAGAGGTTCAACTTTGTCACATAAATGAGGAGAGGTAAGATTTCAAGAACTAGAAATATGAAAACATAGTTTTATATAACACCATACCTCTGTTTCTGCTGCATGGGTTGCTGTCTCATAGCCATATATTGCATGTCCTCTTGTAGTTGATTAAGGGGAGAATCTGGTTTGACACGAATCCCATAATAATGGTATTTGGAGTTCCCCCTTCGTGAAAGAACAAAAATAACATTGGGGTTTTTTTATATATACATCATACTTCACAATTTGCCTTGACTGGAAAACAGTACATAAAAGTTAGGCTTGTCTTTCCTCTCACTCTAGTATAAAACTGATATAACTCCACCAGCTTCTGGAAATCAGTTCACTTAAACTATATTTTCCAGCACTTTACTGTTGGACTTCATTTAAATAGAATAAGGTAAGAAAAAACAAATACACGACTTATGCAGTCATAGTGAATAAAACAATTCCATAAATGGAGCATGCTTGTGAGTGAGGGTTTGTGAATGTTTCACTAATCAACTTCAGTCCTGGTCAGCTGGAAAGAAAGAACAGAATTGGGCTATCTGCATTCATGTTTATGAGAGTGTCTATATGGGTGCTGGTAAAGGCATTACCCTGTGTTAACTTCTGTAGTTAGCTGTGTTAGTGTCACGTGTGTGTTTGTCTGCACCTCTGGAATGCATGTTCAGTCTCACTACTAGTCGGACCTGAAAATGGAAACAGCAGTAGCTGCATCTATTGGACTGAGATGGAAGATATCTGGGTCATAAGAGTACACAGAATCTGGCTATAGCAGACCAGGAGTCCCCTGGGTCCTGAAGTCTGCTGGATTTGGCAACTCCCTTAACAGTAAGGTTTTGAATATTTTTATTTGCTTATTTCCTTGCTTGTTTTTAACATATGAGCTTCACATTCACTATTATAATGGATATTTTCTGTTATACTTTACGATTTTATTAACGCAAACCTGGTTCCCAGTCTTCTGGTCCGTAATCCCATGAAGATTGACCGTATGAGTTTTCCAAAGGAGGCAGCATTGACTGGATCTAACTTGTGCTCCTGACAATGACGCAAGTAATGGTTGTAAAGGGTACTTCTGGGGAGACTCACTCCTTCTGCAGTTTCATAGTTGTCTAAAAGCCATTGGAGCTATGTCAAATATGAAAGAGTGAACATATGTAAATTTAGTATTACTCTACTAAGAAATCCCACTTAATTGTACAACATAGACCTCTGATATTTTTTAGACCACTCTTAAGGTCTGTTTAATACAGGGACTTTCTTCTTCAAGTAAATATAATCTCTTTAAATCTCTTTCAATGCTAGATATGCAATGATGTTTTAGTTTGGGGTTTTTTAGGATTACAAGGAAATAACAAAACTCATGGCACTTGTGAACTCAGATAGCTCCACTTCTAAAAATATTTCAGATTCAGTATCATACATTAACATTTTATGAAGTTATTTGTGCTTTGGAGAAAAATTGTTGGAACTCCAAGGAACTAAAATAATCAATGCAATTTATATTAATTGCATGAAAAAAACTTAATAGAACTAAGTTAATACATTTTTAATTTCTCTTCACCCAGAATTAAAAAATACAAATAAAAAACCCCAGTACTCCATTTAACTGAATAGGGTTTATTGTCTTCCAAATACAAGGAAGAAACTATCAAATATAAGGTAACAAGCAATCTAGATGACATGAAAAATAACTTGTACATCTATAGAGTATTATGGGCCCAATCCCTTTCTGTTGTAGCCTGTTTGGTTTTGACTTCAAAGCGTAACAGAATGTAGTGAATGTAGTAGAATGTAGTATTCTTTTTTTTTCTGTGTAATTTATTGTAGAATTTGGGTGGGCAATTTTGCAAGCATGTAGACAAACAGTTTCTAATACATCACTGTACCTTTGTGTAGGACAAATAGTAACATACACAAAAAACTCAAGTAAAATGGTCATTTTAATGACATTTACCAGTGTAAGAGAATAAAATGGAAATATTTTTATAATGGTCATTTATCAGCAGTCCTGACTAACCGGAGAGGTCCCAGTTGACTAGAAGTTAGCAAATCTATAAGAAGGGCCAGAAGGAGGATCCAGGGAACTACAGGCCTGTCAGTCTGACCTCAGTGCCAGGGAAGGTCATGGAGCAGATCATCTTGAGCACCACCACATGGTATGTACAGGACACCCAGGGAATCAAGCCCAGCCAGTATGAGTTTATGAAAGGCAGGTCCTGCTTGACTAACTTGGTCTCCTTCTATGACAAGATGATCCACTTAGTGGATGAGGGAAAAGCTGTGAATGTTCTCTACCTGGACTTTAGTAAGGCCTTTGACAGTGTTTCCCAGTGCATTCTCCTGGAGAAACTGGCTATTCATGGCTTGGACAGGCATACTCTTTGCTGGGTAAAAACCTGTCTGGATGGCTGGGCCCAAAGAGTGGTGGTGAATGAAGTCACATCCAGTTGGTGGCCAGTCACAAGTGATGTTCCCCAGGGCTCAGTATTGGGGCCAGTTCTGATTAATATCTTTAACAATGATCTGAATGAGGTGATCGAGTGCACCCTCAATATGTTTGTAGGTGACACCAAGTTGGGCGGGAGTGTTGATCTGCTTGAGGGTAGGAAATCTCTACAGAGCTTGTATGAGGTTCAACAAGGCCAAGTGACAGGTCCTGCACTTGGGTCACAACAACCCCATGCAATGCTACAGGCTTGGGGATGAGTGGCTGGAAAACTGCAGGTTAGAAAAGGATCTGGGGGTGCTGGTCGACAGCTGACTGAACATGAGCAAGCAATGTGCCCAGGTGGCCAAGAAGGCCAATGGCATCCTGGCTTGTGTCAAAAAGTGTGGCCAGCAGGACTAGGGAAGTGATTTTCCCTCTGTACTCAGCACTGGTGAAGCCACACCTCAAATACTGTGTTCAGTTTTGGGCCCCTCATTTCAAGAAAGACATTGAGGTGCTGGAGCGTGTCCAAAGAAGAGCAAGGAAGCTGCTGAAGGGTCTGGAGCGCAAGTCTTATGAGAAGCAGCTGAAGGAGCCTGGAGAAAAGGAGGCTCAGATGGGACCTTATCTCTCTCTACAACTACCTGAAAGGAGCTTGTAGCAAGGTGGGTGTTAGTCTCTTCTCATAAGTAACAAGCAGTGGGACAAGAGTAAATCGAAATAATTTCCACTTGAATGATTCCCAAATTTTGTTTTCTTCTTGTATTTACTAATTACTTAAGAAAGTAATTATACCAAAATGAATTAGCACGAACATCCAATTTTCCAGGTTCACAATTCACACAAAAAGTCTGGGCTTAGTTTGAGCATCCAATAAATCCCCAAACCATGGATTTGGTTTTGGCATTTGGAACAAAATTGTATTCCAGTATGCTGAAGCCTCACAGAGTTGTATAATACATTTAAATTTATTCCACCAAAGCAATTAATATGACCAAGATATGTGTTTAAAGTACAGTAAAATATATAATAATTATGTGACATTGAATATGCTACTCTGCAGGGCTATTTACTAATAGATCACTGAACAAATTCTGTTCTACTAATGTTCAATAAAACATGTCATTTAAAGAACAAGAATATCAATATTTTAGTGCCCATTATTCTTGAAATATGTTTCCACTCTGACCCTTCTTTATTGCAGAACTTACAACTCAGCATATTCTGTGATTCTATTAGTAAAAATTAGATTATAATTAATATATTGGACATACAGTTCTGTTTAAGTCAGTTGTGAACAATTTACCAAGCACAATACATGAAAAATGAAAGAAAAATTAGGAAAACATTTACTCCAGACCTTTCAAAGACCATGTTCGTGTTTACTTCCTTGCAGAAAACATCACCAGAACTATCATGCTTAGGTTCCTAAACAAGAGCTCTATGTAAAGATGCAGGAGAAGCAAGATCTAGCTGGTTCCAAGATGGATGTAGATAATGTTGCACTTTAAATAAACATAAAAAGTGCAGTTCATCACCCCTATATCAACTTTTGGATATAAATACATTATTTTAAAAGTCTTAACATTCACAAATTTTTTTATATTGAGCATTTAAAATTCTGAAACAAAGCCTAGGAAAAATATTATTATAAACTTTTACCTTTATGTGAGTGTATGAACAAAACCATTTCACTAATTTCACTATATCTTAATTATATCCTTCAACTTTACCATTTAAGCTATACTAATTAGATTATGGAATATGAGCAATTTCTGTTTTACTTCACAAAGAAGAAAAAGATTGTCAAAACCCCAGAATTATTTCCGAATTAACTTCTAAATATAGTATTAGACTTTTTTCCAGATGAATTCTAATTTATTAGGATTCCTTTCAGTACATTTTACTAATGATCTATATTTGACAGATATTCTTTCAACCTCAACTTGGCATTAATGCCCAATGGAAAAGCAAAACCCAAGATAAGTATAAAGTAAGGATTTTTGCTCCAGGGTGAAGATATTTCAATTAAAAAAAAGCTTGACATGATTATTTGGTAGGTTACAGCCTTCAAATAAGAGTGTCAATAGCTGAATGCCATGGAAAAAAAGTAAATAATCTGCAGACACGATAACATTATTGCAAACAACCTTAAATACATTTTTGTATTTGCAAAAATCTAATTATAAAATTGAAATGTCCACACTTTGATTTTTGACTTGTTGACTTAAAATATTAGCAATATTGGAATGGTATGAAATGGTTTACACAGAGAGGGTAAATTGACTCCAACTTCAATGAAACTTCAATATTTAGAAAACATTAGATTATAAATTAGTTAAGTCAATCACATGCAGAAAGAAATCAGGAAAGGAAATAAAATAAAGGAAAATGAAAAAAAAATTTCATAAAAATGAACAGATTAATTTAGGCAATAAAATGCCAGTTTAAGGAAGAAGATAGGACCAAAACCATATTTACTGTCCTTATTTGAGTCATAATTCAATAAAAGTTTTTTAAAAAGGGAAAAGATCCAGTAAGTTTGATCTGGGTTCCATTAATTTCTTCCAAAATTACTGAGGCTAGGAAAGAACAATTATTACAGCAAGATGCATGGAGGTCTTTTTTTTTCGCAGAATCAACAATAGATCCCTCTACTGTGTTTCAGTAGTTTTGAAAATACTTCAAAACAGTTAAGAAACATCAGGATAAGACTACCATAACAGACAGATGCAAATGTTATTATTAGAAAGAAATTTTCATACAATCGTAGCATGGTTTGGGTTGGAAGGGACCTTTAAAGGTCATCTAGTCCAATTCCCCTTCAATGATCAGGGAAATTTTCCACTGGATCAGGTTGTGCAGAGCCCCATTCAACCTGACCTTGAACACTTCCAAGGGTGGGGCATCCACAACTTCTCTGTGCAACCTGATTGTTCCAGTGTCTCATCACTCTTGTTGTAAAGAACTTTATTCCATATGTTCAATTTAAATCTACCCTCTTCCAGTTTTAAACCATTGCTCCTTCTGCTGTCACTGCAGGCCCTGGTAAAAAGTTTCTCTCCATTTTTCTCATAAGCCCCCTTTAAGTATTGAAAGGCTGCAATAAGGTCTCCACAGAGCCTTCTCTTCTCCAAGGCTGAACAACCTCGCTTTCTCTGCCTGTCTTCATAGGAGAGATGTTCCAGCCCTTTGATCATTTTTGTAGTCCTACTCAGACCCACTCTATCCCACTATCTAAGCCGTTGATGAAGATATTAAATGGTAGTGGTCCTAGTACAGGCCCCAGAGAGACACAACTCATTACTGATCTCAGTTTGGACATTGAACTGTTTGCTGTAACACTTTGAATGAGGCCATCCAGCCAGTTTCTCATCCATCTAAGAGTCCATCCATCAAACCTATATCTCCAGTTTAGCAGCAAGAATGGTGTGGGGGACTGTATCGAAGACCTTACAGATGTCTAGATAGGTGACACCAAAGCAGTCACTCCATTGTAGAAGGCCACTAGATTAGTCAGGCATGATTTGCCCTTGCTGAAGCCATGTTGGCTATGTCTAATAACCTCCCTGTCTTCCATATGTTTCCTCCTCTTTCAGGAGGATCTGTTCCATGATCTTTTAACTAGTGCATGACACAGGAAATAGAGGAATACAGCTTTCTGATGTAGAAAAGCTTGTCCTTTAATTCTTATTCTTTTCAGTGTGAAGATTCTGGACTTCCTTGTCAGATTCAAGGCAGATTTAGCAATTATTTGTATATCTAAGTTTTAATACATATTTATGGCATTTTGCAAAAAAAATTATCATCCATGTAATTATGATGCTAACATAATTTTAGCATATTTCTAGGTTGTCTTATCATGGAAACATTTATTCTAAAAACATCCAAAATTATCTAAATGTCTTTCTTCACATTTTACAGAATTCAGTTTCCCTCACCCAATTTTAGCATTTTCTAAGAAAACTAAATTCTTCCAAGAAATTGTATTGACTCCTGCTGTCTTTTTCTCCCATGATGATAAACTTTAACAAAACAATTTTGGTTTTCACCTCCATATTACCACATCCTTTGGCAGGGGAGATGTCAACAAATGAAAATAAGTCTATAGACTCTACCCAATATACTCATACATTCATATCACAATCCATATTTACATTTCTGTGGTAAAGGAATACAAGAATCTGAAGACTGCGAAGCAAAAAGGATGCATTATGTATAGAAATTCAGCAGCATTTAAAAATACAAAACTATTTATACCAGCTGAAGAAAAAACATGTTTACATAACATTTCAAGGAAGACTAACACTATTTAAAAACAAACTGAAGATTAAACTTTGAGCCTTTCTCCTTTACCTAAAAGTTATATTTAATGGCTTTACCACTATATTTGCAACCATCTTTTTATGCAAACATCTTCATCCTTTTATTACAGAAAATTCCTAACTACAGGATTTGCAAAGACAGAACAAAGCAAAAGGCAGAAGAAGAAAACATATTAGAGACTAACATATTGTTTTAATTTGTCTCATCAAATGGATCTGCAGAATTCTTATAATAAACTTATTCAGAATAATAGAAATATTTAAAACAAAATCTAAAGTATATTTTTTATTCAAAGTGTGTGTGCTGCTTCTTTCCCCCTTCATCTGTTCTTAAATTATTGTATCAGGTACACAAAGTATAGAAAATTATTTTAAAATGTCAAACCCAGACTACTTAAGACTTATTTTGTTATTATTTTTACATTTACATTAGGACCTAAAAAATAGGCAAATATGGTAAGCAGTGTTAACACAATACAGAACCTAGAAAAGAAATGCACTCTACAATGTCATGACACTTAGTCTGAAAAAATATAGTGAAATAAGATGTAGATTACAAGCAACTAAAATGGAAAGATTACAAGCAAAAAGTAGCAATAAATTAAAACAAACATTTAGAGGCAGGCTAAGCATGCAGAACAAGATAGAGATTAGCTTTCGTGAAAGAAGAGACAACTTACATGGCTGTTGAGAAGAGAGCTTCTGTGAGTAGAAAGACCATCAGACTTTTGAAGTGTCTCAATCGCCATTTCAATCTGATAATAGATGTCATTAGAAAATGACTCAAGACAAGACAGTATAAAAGACTGATCAGAAAAACTGTGATAGATTGCCTTAACTTCAACAGAAATATCTAGTTCAGTCACAGATAAGTGATATTTTCTACTTAAAGGTCCCATCATGAAGTCCACGTGAAGGTAAACCTCCCAGTGAAGTCAGGGAGGCATTTTGCTTGCATATATACTGCAGGATCCCACTTTCAAAGTCCAATTTACCTTCCTCCCTACTCATGAAATAAGAGAAGTGGATTTACCAGTAAGCTACATTGCAAACAGTAAAAATAACTGAACAATCAGTGTTTTGAATAAAAGAAAAAAAAATCCCAGAATAAAATCATAAGAAAGGCCTCAGTGTTTCTTCCTCCAAGTATTTGAGAAAGAACTGTGCACACTCTGAATATGAATAAGAAACAAAATTTCTGCTCTCTGCAACCATGGAGTAAAATCTCAATCATTCAGTACATTTTCTGCCATTAGCTTCCTGGTATAGGATATCACCCCTACAGCCTGTTAGAGCATTCTTTGAATATCCAGAGCTCTCATAGTAAATGAAAATTGGAGGTTTACACAGGCAGTAAGATCCATCCTTAAAAAAAATTAAAATCAGATGGGTTCAGAATAATACTTTAAACGGAAAAAGTATTATAAACCACTAATTATAAAGTAGTAATATAAGTCCTAATACAAATGAGTAAAAACAACCATATCCATTCCCCTTCTTCCCTTCCATATTAATATATCTTTTGATTAAGTCAATAATGACATTAAAAATAAAATTACAATCTAACTGTAGTTTAGCTGCAGAGCTAGAATAGCAAAAACATTGAAAGTGATCAAGACAATGGGATGTACAGTAAAAGAAGGCACATAATGAGTCACATTAAATGGAAAAACAAAAAAGCAATGGAAAAGCATCTGTACATTTAAAACCACTTATATCCCCTGTTGACAGTTTTAAAATAAATCTTCCCTATCCTTCTTTAATTATTACAGTATTATAAAAAAAAATTATGCTGGTAAATTGCACTACTAAAATGAGTTCACTCAATATACAGCACAAAACTGAAAAATTTTTCAGATTATATTTCAATTAGTGCATAAATAAAATGTGCTTTCCCCTTAGCTAATCAAATAGTATTCTTACTGTAGGAATTCTCAATGAAAAAGGAAGTCTTTCTTACAACTGTCTACTATTAGAAGTATAAGCCTTTTTATAAAAGCGTACTAGTATCTGATTAGTATGCAAGAAAATATAATTCAATATTGCAAAAATAATCTTTAAACCCCGATTTTTTTCTTGCTTCAGTAGAAAATACTATTAGGTCAAACTATTCAATCAGACAGAAAAGGTAAAATTTAAAAGGATACAGTATGTTAAAAATTAAAAAGTTAAGATTTCATCATACTATGATCAACTTACTCTATAGTGCAACCATAGACTCTCCCATTTTAACATGATATTATAACATGATACATAATTTAAATTGTAATTCTGAATCTTACTCCACTGTTTGACAATACCTTCTCAATGGCAGTACCACAGGGCTGAAGTCACAGAATCGCAAATCCTGCCTCCTGCTGCTTGTTCAAGCTATTACACTACCCTCTCACTTAGACAAGTTTTTGTGACCTGTTCAAAGAACCAGTCTTTTAAAATCATAAATTATGAAGTTATATATATGTATATGTAAAGGAACACATCCCTGCTTGGTTACAACATATCACTACAAACAGTTGAGGGAACAAGGCACTGGGGAATATATGTGAACAACTGTCACTAATATTACCATCAAAGGCAACATAGAATCATAGAATGGTTTGGGTTGGAAGGGACCTTAAAGATCATCTAGTTCCAACACCCCTGCCATGGGCAGTGACACTTTCCACTAGATCAGGTTGCTCAGAGTCCCATCCAATCTGGTCTTGAACACTTCCAGAGATGAAGTGTCCACAACTTCTCTGGGCAACCTGTTCCAGTGCCTCACCACCCTCACAGCAAAGAATTTCTTCCAGATATCTAATCTAAACCTACTGTCTTTCAGTTTGAAGCCATTCCCCCTTGTCCTATCACTACATGCCCTTGTAAAAAGCCCCTCTCCAGCCTTCTTGTAGGCTCCTGTGGGAAGATGGCTGGGGGTAAAAATTAGACTAAGAATTATAGGGAAAAATGCATCTGCTACTCCCTGGATGGAATGCAGTTGACATGCTTCACAAGGACTCCCCATACAACAATAAGCATCTGCTACAGAGGATGGAATGGAGGGTGGAGCAGAGTGGAGACTCTGTGGCCTCCCTCCAAAGAAATCCTTGCAGGGAGGGGAACATAGTGGTACTTTGTAGTTCATAAGACTGTATAGTACCTGTCAACCAAGGGAGATAGATGAAGATGTTCTGCTGCTGAGCCAATAACTATGTTGAAATCCCCTCCTTGGATGAACTTGGTTCATGAAAGTCGAATCATAATATTAAACACACACCTCCATTCCAAAGTTACCAGCCTCCAAGATATGGTCACCCTTCTATATTCTTTTGGACTGTATCTTTAAAAGCGAAGCAAGACAATTTTACACCAATCAGAAATAAAGGTGTTTATGACTAAAGTCACTCAAGCTCCACCTTAACATAAAGAAACAGTATAAAAATAAGTCGAGAATAGGGGGAAAATTGGGGGAGACTCCACCGAAACTGCTGGGATCAGTCTACAGGTTGAACCTGTCTTCCCCCCCTATAGGGACACCTATTGGGTAAGAATCATATTACTATTAGGATTAGAGTTCACTTTATACTATAGTAGATTGCTTTAAATACGTTTTTGCAGTCAGATACTATCACCGGCAACTCTCGAACATTATTAACCTGTCACAATTTGTATTAATAAAGAGTCTTATTCTGTAAAATGTTAGAGTGAGTGCTTTATAGGTGCTAGCAGTTGCTGGCAGTGGAAAACTCATTGGGAAGATGCACTGAGGTTGAGAAAAATCTCCCTACACTAAGGATCAAGGAAATCTTCCCTTTTCATATGACAGCTCCCTTCAGATACTGAAAGACCACAATAAGGTCTCCCCAGAGCCTTCTCTTCCCCAGGCTGAACTCTGACTCTCAGTCTTTCCTCATAGGAGAGGTGTTCCATTCCTCTAATCATCTTGGTGGCCCTCCCTTGGACTCGGTCCAACAGGTCAATGTCCTTCCTGTGCTGGGGCCCCAGAGCTGGATGCAGGATGCTTGGTGGGGTCTCACCAGAGTGGAGTAGAGGTGCAAAATCCCTGCCCTCAACCTGCTGGCCACGCTGCTTTTGATGCAGCCCAGGACACAGTTAACTTTCTGGGCTGCAAGTGCACATTGCTGACTCATGTCCAGCCTCTCATCCACCAGCACCCCCAAGTCCTTCTCTGCAGGGTTGCTCTCAGTCTGTTCATTCCCCAGCCTGTATTGATACTGGGGGTTGCCCCAACCCAGGTGCAGCACCTTGCATTTGGTCTTGTTAAACCTCATGAGGTTCTCATGGGACCACTTCTCAAGCTTGTCCAGGTCCCACTGGACAGCATCCCATCCTTCAGGTGTGTCAACTGCTACACTCAGCTTGGTGTTATCAACATATCCATGGCCACAGATCCATAGATTTTAAAGCCAGAGAACTTAATGACTATTATGATCAGCTCGTCTTATTTTTTTGAATAATGTAGGTCAAGAAGTGTTTGTTACCTCTAAAATTCACCCTTAATTATTTCACTAATCTCATGAAGTATTACTGAACTAGAGCAAGTCTTTCAGAAAGACTTGTGATCTATATTCAAAGTTATAAGTATTCATCATATTCTAGTGTGACCTGTTCCAATAGTAATTCTTTTCATTATTAAACATTTTGTGCGTTACTCCTTGTCTAAATTTTGATGAGTTGCATTTTGAGTTTTATCTGCTACTGAAATATCTCTTTACCATCAGATAACTTTTTCCCATGCAGGCACCTAACCATAGACAAAGCACCTCTAAACCTTCTCTAGCATGTATATAAAATGGTTTAATTTGAAGGCAGATTTTCCAGACAATGAATCATTTGTCTTGCTCATTTTGAAAACTTCCAGCTACTTCTGGGTTCTCTCTCATTCCAATGTATTTTATTTTTAAAAATTTCCAGTTTCTGACAGGCTTGGGTCCTTAGGTTTTCAAAATGTTCTATGTGAAACAGGCCCCTGAATGTTGGGGAAGCATCAGCAACTTTAATGGCAAGTTATTCACATGCAGAATCTGTTCCTTCAATCTTTTAAGTTCAAAGTTAGGGCCAGGAACTTAGACTTAGGTTCTGGAAAAAGATGAGCATGAACTTAAGTTCACCTTCATTCAGAGCATTGTTTAATTGTATATCCCAAATTAAAAAGCGATTATCCCAAATAGTGTTTTGGGATTTGTGGTAGTTTGGACTTGGCTCCCCTGCCAAGTGCTCAAGACCACAGCAAAAGGCTTCCCCCCCCTCCCCCCTTTTTTATGAACACAGGGGAAGGAAAGAGAAGGAAAAAAATCTACCAAAAAAATGAAATAACAGAACCAAAACAGTATATATATATTTAAAACTTATATACAGTTACAAAAACTATATACATGCAAGAAAGAGAATCCCAACACCCCAAAAAACAGGAAAAAAACCCCAGATATACGCAACCAATAAAGAACTAGCAAACAAAATCTTAATACTTTCCTTAAGAAAGCAGAAGCCACACCACCAGATCTCTCTAATCGGGAAAAAAAAACCCAACAACCTCTCAAAAAAAATCCACAGGCCTACACTCCCACACGAGGAACCCAGCCGCAGGGAGGTTGCTTGCTTCCTCCAAAGCCGCTGGAATAGATCTCCCTCCAACTTCCTTCCCCCTTCTATTTATATTTCTGCTTATGTAAAGAATAGAATGGAATATTGGGATATGGGTACTTCCTTAGTTTTGACCTGGTTGCCAGGAAGAGGCCTAAACCAAACCACTACAGAGTTTTTTATTAAATTGTAGTTTTGACGTTTTGGGAAAAATTAAAAAAAAAATTGAACCGTTTAAATTATATTATGCACATATACAGATTAATTAATTACATTCCTTACATTTCTAAGGACAATCAATCAGAAATTATAGGCCTATTTACAACTGGACTACTAATTGACAAAAAAATAACATACCTATCTGTTTGAATGTGTGATCAGTCATACTTTTTTTCTTGAAAAACTAATTCAACATGGAAAGACATTTATTAAAATGTTTTGACTGATAACTGAAAAAAGTTATCATTCCCACAGCAGCCCGAACCAAAGCATGTTAAACATTTCTGCATTACTAATTACTAATGCATATAATTATGAGTGGACATATTAATATAAACATGGGTGGGGAAATTATGATAATTATGGAAATTGTGATTTTAGACTTCTCCATCAGTTCACCCAGTTTGCCTTCTAAAGTGCTAATTTAATATCTGCCGTAGTCATTAATGGTTAAGGAAGGTAGAACATTTCTGTGGATAATAAATTCAAAAGTGTAATTATTATACATGTCAACTAAATCCTACAATATATGTAATCTTATTAACTGTTGCTGTTAGTTTAAGTTTTTTTTCTATTAATATTTTATCAGATGAACATATACATTAACCTCGTAGATGTCTCTATAGTATATACATAGAAAAATACTTAAAAATCCATTATTCACATTGAAAAATTGCCTTCCTAAAAGTCAATGGCAAGGAAAACTTTGTTTATGATTCAAGTACTTGACGCAAAATACTTAAGTTGTTCTGAGGAGGTCAGGACATAAGGAAAAAAAACACTTGAAAGTTTAAGCTCTAAATTACTGAAATTACATGGGCATCCTTCAATTCATTGTCTATATTTGTTTGCATTTCTAAACCCCTGTTCACTGACAGTAAAACAGGCTACTTTTGATGATATCTTAAAGTTTAAGACATCTGCTGCCTCATGTCCAGAAGAAATCCATGTCTCTATCTACACAGGCACTGATTTTTAACTTTATCTGCTTCCTTTTATTTTTATCTGCTATATATTTAGCAAGTTTTAACTTTATCTGCTTCAAAAATGTTACCATTGTAGGTTTTATACGAAGTGAATTAAAAAAGAAGTTTTCTTTAAGTTGTGGAGAAACTATTAATTCACCAAATGTGTATTCAAAAAATTGAATTCAGCACAGCTAAGACTTGGATACTAGTGATAACTATGATTGCTGTTATAGCTTTTCCTCGTAACAATTCTTACATTCTCATTGACAATCCTAAAACAAGGTCTATACACATCACTATAATAGTCATGTTATATGATAAATGGTTGAGAACTCCAAAGTGTTTTCCACACATATTTCAAACCAGTGCATTCATACAAATGGTACTGTCCTCTGAAGAGGTACTCATGCCAGAGCTTTGAATTGGGCAGACAAACTTGCCTAGAAGCAAAGACTTGAAAATGAAGCATCTGTTCTCACAGACTAAGCAAGTGTAGTAGAGCTTTTACTAGGTTATATCAAATTTTACTCAAGAGAATGAAAAAGTAATTGAAAGACAGAAGAAAAAAAAGCAATTCTTTTAAGATTTTGGGAAAAAATAAGTTTTGTACATATACACAAAAAGATCATAAAAGATGTGAAATATGTCTCTTATTAAATATATATGCCAACTTTAAAAGAACTAAGAAAGGCTTCAAAAGTGTTTATGTTGGACTAGATGCACAAACAGCAGGAGGTAGCTCATATTCAAAGGAGAACAAGAGAGAAAATAATGAATTACTGGAACAGTGTTGGCCACTTCAGTAAGAACAGCAGTTATCTAATGAAAATACTGAAATTTATCAGAATCCACAGAGTTAGACATAGTTGTGGTCTCTGCTACCGTATCACTTTTCATAATGTTTTACTTCTGTTTACTTTCCAAAACAGAATACTGTAACTAATATATTTATAATATTTAAGGAGAAGAGAAACAAGTCCAAGAAAATAATGGCCTCCAAAATTCACACTTTTCCCAGTTGGAATGTTTAATTAGTCTGAGGACTTCTTTTCTGTTCCCTACTCAGATAGGACAGCTGGGAGAAATGAATGGGGGCCCTAATTATTTTGTTTGTTTTCTGATGTTGATGTGAGGGTATTTCAGGTGCTATGAGCATCCATTAAATTTCATTAAAATAAACACATCACAGTTATCTTCAGTAGTCTGCATGTGTATAGGGTATGCATATTGACTGATGAATATAAATATTTCTTATGATCAGAAAACAACATATGGGCCCACCATATGGAGCAGAAGCATACATAACATCCATGACTTGGTAAAAATTCAAAATATTTGGCATTTATACCAGATGACTCCCTCCTCCCTAAATTCTCAAATGACAACTCACTGTCCATTTTTATTTCCTTGCTGGATGTTTCAAATGGCTGGTCAAATTATCGATTCCACTCTTTCTCTTTGATACAACCCCTTTTTATAAATCAAACTGTAGTTTGGATACCTCACCTTTCTCATACACTTGAGATTCTAAATCTCTGAGCTGCCCTGTAGTTGATCTGCCAGATATGGTACAGACTCAAAAATCTCCCCAAAACATTGTCAAGCTTACTTAGGATTTCTAGAATAGGCACACTCCGGTGAACTTAAAAACACATAGCATGAGTCATACACTTCCACATGAGTTAGTCCCAGAACAGAAAGTTCAGATAATTATTTTTTAAAATTCAGAAAAAAATATGACAAGATAGAATTGGCAAGAGATTGTCACTTTTGGAACAAACTGTCTATTTAATTAGACATTGTGCTGATTTTGCCTGGGGTAGAGTTAATTTTCTTCACAGTGGCTGGTATGGGGCTGTGTTTTGGATTTGTGCTGAACACAGGGTTGATAACATAGAGATGGTTTTCTTATTGCTGAGCAGGGCTTACATAGAGCCAAGGCCTTTTCTGCTTTTCGCTCTGCCATGCTGGCAAGGAAGTTGAGGGTGCATGGGAGGCTGGGAGGAGACACAGCTGGGACAAGTAACCCAAACTGACCCAAGGGATAAAGGGATATTCCATATCATATGACATCATGCTCAGTATATAAAGTGGGGGGAAGAAGGAGGAAGGGGGGTATGTTTGGAATAATGGCATTTGTCTTCCCAAGTAACCATTACACATGATGGGGCCCTGCTCTCCTGGTAATGGCTGAACATCTGCCTGCCCACGGAAAACAGTGAATAAATTCCTTGTTTTGCTTTGTTTGTGTGCACAGCTTTTGCTTTTCCTGTTAAACTGTCTTTATCTCAACCAACGAGTTTTCTAACTTTTACCCTTCTGATTCTCTCCCCGATCCTGCTGGTGAGGGAGTGAGCAAGCGGCTGTATGGGGCTTAGTTGCTGGCTGGGGTTAAACCACAACAGACACACAGGAATGCACTCCTCTAGAAAAGTGCTAACACCATGCCACTAAGATTTGAACTGCAATAGCAGCAGTGGCTAGTCATGTTTGACCTACTTTATACATTTTCACAGAAAAAAAGGAAAAGAACAGACAGAAATTCACTTCAGGGATTCAGAACCATCTCAAATATCAAATTTTGAATACCTCAGAAAAAAAATAGTTGTTGTGTTCCTCTGACCAATTTTTAATAATGAGAATAGTTTTCCATAAGAGTGTATTGGGTTTATGTGGCAAGGTTTTGGTAGACCTGGAGGTGCAGGGATGGCTTCTGAGAAGACACCAGAAGCTGTTCCCATGTCAGAGACAGTTCCAGCCAGCTCCAAGACAGACCCGCCGCTGGGCCAAATCTGAGCCAATTGGTGATGTTGCTAGAGCCTCTGTGTTAACATATTTAAGAAAGGGTAAAAAAACCTTCACAATGGCAGCTAGGAGAGAGAAGTGAGAATATGTGAGAGAAACAATTATGCAGCCACTAAGATCAGTAAAGAAAGAGGGGAGCAAGTGCTCCAGGTGTCTGAGCAGAGATTCCCCTGCAGCCCATGGAGGTTAACACTGGAGCAGATATTCACCTGCAGCCCGTGGAGGACCCCATGATGGACAAGGTGGATGTGCCCTGAAGGAAGCTCCTGGCAGGAATGGTGGCCTGTGCAGAGGAGTCCATGCTGGAGCAGGTTTGTTGGCAGGACCTGTGACCCTGTGGGGGCGCATGCTGGAGCAGTCCATTCCTTAAGGACTGCACCCCGTGGAAAAAAAACATGCTGGAGCAGTTTGTGAAGAACTGCAGCCAGTGGGAAGGACCCACATTAGAAAAGTTCATGAAGGACTGTCTCCCATGGGTGGGACACCATGCTAGAGCAGGAGAAGAGCATGAAGAGGAAGAAGAGGCAAAGTGTTATGAACTGACAGTAGCTCCCATTCCCTGTCCCCCTGTGCTGCTCTGAGGGAGGAGGCAGAAAAGTAGGGAGTGAAGTTGAGCCTGAGAAGAAGGGAGGGGTGGGGGGAAGGTGGTTTTAGATTTGTTCCTATTTCTCATTATCCTGCTCTGTTTAATTAGCAATAAATTACAATAATTTCCCAAAGTTGAGTCTGATTTGCCTTTGAAAGTGTGGTGGGTTGACCTTGACTGGCCTCCAGGTGCCCACCAAGCTTCTCTAACACTCCCCCTCCTCAACCAGACAGGGGAGAGAAAAATACGACAAAAAGCTTGTGGGTTGAAATAAAGACAGAGAGGCAGAGGCAAAACAGACTGTTGAGGACTGGGAGTAAAAGTGGCTTGGTGGGCACCTGGTGGCTAGGTCAACCCACCACAAAGAGTTATTTCAGAAACAATTTGTTTGTAATGAATACACTAAATAAAACATGCTGATATAGGTATGTGATCTACTGAATAAATATATTAAGAGGCAAAACTAGAAAAAAATACTAGGTGCCACAGGGCTTTTTAAATTTAATTTTTAACACAATTTAAATTTTTTAACACAACAAAAGATAATGTCTGAAAGCTAGAGAGAAATAAGCAACATAAGCATATGAGGCCAGAATGTAAATGGTGCAAGTGTGTCTGACCTTAGTCTCATGGGGATTTTCTGGAAATCCAGTGGGGGCTGTATGGGGCTGACAAGGGCAGAGTAGGACATATATGTACTTCTATCTACTGTGCAACACTGAAACCTATCTCTTTTCCTGGAAAGGGATAGGGACAAACCACGATGCTTCACAACTATGAAGCAGAAAGAAGCAGAAGGCAGAGTCTTGGGGGACAGAGGTTAATGAGAGTGCAAGACCCCCCAAATCCTCTAAACTTGACACCGCAATAGTTAATTCATAACTGACCAACATTGTTAACAGTGGTACTAATTGAACATTTGAATGACTGATTAAACAGATTATTCACCTTCTTGTGTTTGGAAACCTAGACCGAATGCCTTTTTTCACTAAACAAGTCACTGTGTTCAGAAGAAGATTTGAATAAAAATGTCAGGCCTGTATGATTAAAAGGTCAGATTAGGTGATTTAATATTCCAATGTAACATAAAGATACATGTATCTCTGATTTTTTTATCTGAAGCAGTTTGTTCATCTTAGGATGAATCCAACTATAAAAACTGTGCTGTCAACTACCAGAGGTGAGGAAAAAGGAAAAAAAATCCTTTACCTGGAAAGAGATTGGTTGTTTGAATGAATAAAATCTTTTTTCAAACTACTTTCCAAATCACAACCACTCCAGCTTAAAGTAAGGCTATGTAAGCTTACACATTTTAATTTTTTTCCTCTTAAAAGAATTATAATATCTCCTCCAAAACTAATTATCAGGATTTGACATTACTATTGGCCCTCCTTATTTGTGGCTGTTATTCTTTTTCTCCCACTCCATTATTGGATGGTTTATTTTAGAAAGGTACCATGTTTTCTTTTCCATCAGGACAATGCTTAGCACACTGTACTTAGTACCAGAAGTATTAATTAATTAATTCATATTGACTTTGTTTTTATTTCCATGTACCTTTTGTTGTGCACAAGCATGAATGAAATAGGATAAATTTCTGAGTCAAGAGTTCCTATGGCTAGTGATGACTGATGAATAACAGTGATTGGAGATCAATCCTTATGAAAAAACAGAACTAATACATGGGAGTTCCCAGCTGACAAGTATAATACATTGTTTAATTTAATAACTATATACACATTTTAAAAGTTTTGGCATTAGGAAACATTGATATTATAATTTGAATTTTATCAGAACAATCTTTAAAACATTTACATTTAGTAAAAAGTGCAGGGTGATTTAAATTCTATTATTTATAGGGCAGATAATTTTCTAATTAGTCTTTGCTGTAGCTGCCCATCCTCTGGCAGTAACTGTCAGTAACCCACCCAGACTCATCATTCATGTAGGATACAACATGTAATATAATTTCAAATTGCTACAATGTATTAGTAGAATTAACAGGAAGACCTAAGATCTTATAAATGTTACAACTAATTTGCTAGTTACAAAAATGTAATTATTTGATTAGTAAGGGTGAATAAAACAATATTAAGTTGTTTATTGCAAACAGTGAAACAGAACTAAATCTTGACATGGTAAAAGTGTCAGAGGTTATAATAAGCCCATGCCTGGTTCATTTGCCTCCATGTGAAAATTATCCAAAATTAATTCAAAACATTTGAATACATTTGATGAGTATTACATTGGGAAGCAGGTCTGGCTACATATTATTGAGATCTCTTAAATTCTCTATACAAGTATGAAAAAATATTATGATGGTGCTGGTAGAATTAGGATTAAAAGTGAAATGTACCAGGTACAAAACAAGAAACATTGAACTGCTGTGTTGCTCTAGTTTACCTGGTTTATTTATACCTTCTAGTAAATTTGAAACTGAGTATGTATTTGACATCACAGTTTAAGCTGAACTGCTTAGATTTCAATTGACTATTGCTTGTATGAGTGTTGCCGAAAAGCTGATGAAGAAACTCTCTAGACTCATTTTGAGAACAGAGAGCCAAAAAGCATACAGGTTTTGAACCCTATATATCAAGAGCCTTAATTCAATTAGAGATGTAAAGAACTAATTAGAGTTCTCAAGACTGGTCGCAGCCTGTGCTGCAGTGATCATGCTCTGGTGGAATTCACAATCTTGAGGGATTTGGGCCAGGTGAAGAGTAGAGTCAGGGCTCTGAATTTTGAGAGCAAAATTTAAGTTGTTTAAAGAATTAGTGGATGGGACTCCCTAGGAAACTGCCCTCAGGGATAAAGGGGCTGAACAGAGCTGGCAGCTCTTCAAGGACATTATTCTTAGAGCACAAGAGCTCTTGATTCCATCAGGCAAGGAAGGCAGGAAGCCAGCATGGCCCAGTAAGGATCTCCTGGTCAAACTAAAGTATAAGAAGGAAACGCACAGGCAGTGGAACTAGGGACATGGGAACCTGTGAAGAATATAGGGATGCTGCACAAAGGCGTAGGGATGGGATCAGGAAAGCTAAGGCACAGCTGGAACTGAATTTGGCAAGGGATGAGAAGAATGAGAAGGGCTTCTACAGGTACATTGGCCAGAAAAGAAAGATTAAAGAAAATGCACTCTCCTCTCTACCCTGATAAATAGAATAGGAGAACTGGTGACAAATGACGTGGAAAAGGCTTAGGTACTCAACAATTTTTTGGTCTCAGTTTTTAATGAAAATCTCTCTTCCCACATCTCTCAAGCCCTGAACCTCAAGGCAGTAACTGGAGAAGTCCCTACCATCATAGGAAAAGATCAGTTCGTGACCACCAGAGGAACCTAAGCATACACAAGTCCATGGGACCCAATAAGATGAATGCCAGGGTCCTAAGGGAATTGGCAGATATAGTTGCCAAATCACTCTCCATTATATTTGAAAAGTCATGGCAGTCAGGAAACACCCCTGGTGATGGGAAAAAGGGAAACATTTGTACCCATTTAAAAAAAAGCTAAAAAGGAGGACCCTGGGAACAATCGACCAGTCAGCCTCACCTCTGTGCCTGGGAAGACCATGGGACAGATTGTCCTGGAAAGTATTGAGTCCAGTATTATTTAACTTATTCATCAATTACTTGGATGAAGAGATAAAGTGCCTTCACTGCAAGTTTGCTGATGATACAAAATTGTGAGGAGTGGCTGACACTCCAGTGTTGTGCTGCCATTCAGAAGGATCTCAACAGGCAGAACAGAATCTTTTGAAATTCAACAAAGGCATGTGCATGGTCTTGCACCAGTACAGTCTGGGGGTTGATCTTCTGGAAAACAGCTAAGGAGAAGGACCTGGGGATCCTGGTGGACAATAAGCTTTCCATAAGCCAGCAGTGGGCCCTTGTGGCCAAGAAGGCCAATGGTATCCTGGGGTGCATTAGGAAGAGTATTGCCAGCAGGTCGAGGGAGGTGATCCTGCCCCTCTACTCAGCCCTGGTGAAGCCACATATGGAATGCTGTGTCCAGGTCTGGGCACCTCAGTACAAGAGAGACATGGAGCTTCTGGAGAGGGTCCAATGGAGGGCTACAAAGATGATTAAGAGACTGGAGCACCTCACTCATCAGGAAAGGCTCAGGGGGCCTTTGGACCTGTTCAACCTGGAGAAGAGATGACTTAGGGGATCTTATCAATGTATATAAGTATCTGAAGGGAGGCTGTCAAGAGGATGAAGCTAGGCTCTTCTTGGTGGTGCTGAGCAATAGGATGAGAATAAACAGGCAGAAACTGGAACACAGGAAGTTCCACCTGAACATGAGGAAGAATTTCTTTACTGTGCGGGTGACCGCGCACTGGAACAGGTTGCCCAGAGAGACTATGGAGTCTCCTTCCCTGGTGATATTCAAGAACCATCTGGATGCAATCCTGAGTAACATATTCTAGGGCCCTCGCTTGAGCAGGGAGGTTGAACTAGTCAACTTCCAGGGGTCCCTTCCAACCTTACCCATTCTGTGATTCTGTGATTCTGTGATTCTGTGATTCTGTGACTGTGTATGTCAAAACATGGAAAACAAGGAGGTGATTAGAGACACAGACAATATGACCACCAAAGGCAAATCATGCCTGACTAATCTAGTGGTCTTCTACAATGGAGCGACTGCATCAGTAGAAAAGGGCAGAACTATGGATGTCATCTACCTGGACTACTGTAAGGCCTTTGATATGGTCCCCCACAACATTCTGGCCACTAAATTGGAGAGATATGGGTTTGATAGATGGACTGTTAGATGGATAAGAAACTGTCTGGATGACCACATGTGAAGAGTTACAGTCAATGGCTCCATGTCCAAATGGAGATCAGTGACTGGTGGTGTCCCTCTGGGACTCGTACTGGGACCAATACTGTTTAATATCTTCATCAATGACACACACAGTGGGATTGAGTGCACCCTCAGCAAGATTCCAGATGACACCAAGCTGAGTGATGCAGTGGATTTGCTATATGGCATCAAGAGGGACCTTGGCAGGCTTGAGAAGTGGGTTCGTGTGAACCTCCTGAAGTTCAACAAGGCCAACTGCAAGGTCCTACACCTGGTTCAGGGCAATCCCTGGTATCAATACAGACTGGGGGATGAAGGGATTGAGAGCAGCTCTGCGGAGAAGGACTTGGGGATATACTGGTAGACGAAAAATTTACCATGAGCCAACAAAGTGCACTTACAGCCTAGAAAGCCAATCGCATCCTGGGCTTCATCAAAAGAAGTGTGACCAGCAGGTCAGTTGAGGTGATTCTCCTCTACTCCACTCTTGTGAGACCCCACCTAGAGTACTGCATCTTGCACTGAGGTCCCCGGCACAAGAAAGACTTATAAGAAAGACAGGGATAGACTTTCTAGTAGAGCCTGTAGCAGTAGGACAAGGGGCAATGATTGAACACTGAAAGAGGGTAGGTTTAGATTAGACATAAGGAAGAAACTGTTTACAATGAGGGTGGTGAGACACTGGAACAGGTTGCACAGAAAAGTTGTGGATGCCCCATCCCTGGAAGTTTTCAAGGTCAGGTTGGTCAGGTCTTTGAACCACTTGATCTAGTGTAAGATGCCCCTGCCCATACTGTTTTCGGTTTTGGGCCCCTCACTTCAAGAAAGACACTGAGGTGCTGGAGCGTGTCCAGAGAAGAGAAAGGAAGCTGGTGACAGTTCGAGAGAGTAAGTCATATGAGGAGCAGCTAAGGGAGCTGGGGTTGTTTAGCCTGGAGGAGACTCAGGGGAGACCTTATCCCTCTCTACAACTACTGGAAAGGAGGTTGTGGCAAGATTTTCAGTCTCATCCACATTCTTATGCATACAAGCATCCCCAGTGAACTGCACTGGTTTTGGCTGGGTGTCCTGGGTTACACAAAGACTCTGGTATCTACCTTTTCTCTTTTCTCCAAATATGCCTACTAATTTAGACTGTGGGGAGGGACTTAGGATACGGGTGGTACTCTATTATCCTAGGAGAAGAATGTATCCACCAGTGTGAAAAGACTGGAAGACTGATGGCTCAGAGGGCATGCACACCTACCACCTCAGGCTACAAACTGGATATTGTTTCTTTGTCCTTACACAAATGACTCATCTGTGACAACTCCCCTCGGGGAGACATCAGGACAATTCATACACATGGCCTGAAGGTATTCATCTCTGCTGATGGCCATAATGGATCCACCTGTGCTTAGATGTCAAAGACTCTTTAAATGTCCTGTGATCCGGTATTAATCATCCAGTGAAGAACTCCCTGCCCCAGGGGAGGTACCAGAGGCATGCCCACCTACCCTTAGCCCAATAAAAGACCACACTCGGCAGATCAAAGGTCTCCTTCCCTCACTCCAGGGGACTTCTACCACCCAGGGCTTCTACTACCACCTACAACCACCATACGAGTTGCAGCAACCAGGTCTCATTGCTGGATCCAGCGGATGTCTCGTGGGTCCTTCCAGTAACAGCCCTGCTCCAACGGCCTGTGCCAGCACTGCAGCCTGTGAGATCCTGGATCTGAATCTCACTGAATTATTGATATGGGTCAGAACCAACTCACTGTGTGTGTGCATGTGCATGTGGGGAAGGGCTGGGCCTAGACCTGCAGGTACATGGTAAGGCCTGCACATAAGGCCTGTGCTGAGGGCACATGGCAGAGCCAGAAGGCAAGGCCTGCTGCCCACGCAGAGCACATGGCAGAGCTGAAGGCCCTGCAGCTAGGCTATTGGTCAAGGCAGACCTGCCTAGTAAGCCCGCCCACACCATGCCCCTGCAGCCTGTGACTGGCTACAGCACAACTCACTCTGGCCTGGAAGGCACTGACCGGATATCCTGCTGGGGAGGGAAAATGGAACTCTGTAAATACACAAGACTCCATGCGGTCTCTCTTCTCCCTCTCCAGCCGGCACCATGTGAATCATCGAATCTTGTCGGTAACTATTCTCCTTTCCTTTCTCTCCTTCTCTCTTTCTTTACCCCTTTTAATCTGTTTTCTTCTGTTACTCTTTTCCTTCTCTTGTGGGCAACTTAAAACCAATGAACTGTGTTTTACTAAAGTTGGTATATGGATTGTTTTTAGTGGGTGTTTCCTGTGGAATGGGTCTTTGTGCTGAATGTTTTAGTGAAATGCTTTTTTTCTTGGTTGTATTTTACTCCTGTAAAAACCTTTTGTCAAAATATCTTATTTTTCTCACTAAATTAAAAAGAATTTATCTTAGAGAACAGTGTGTGACTCTTTCTCTGGATGCTAATTAGAGGTTATAATGAACCAAAAGGCTTTTTAAAAAGTCTTAAATAAAAATGTGACCGCTCTGGACAGTTTGTAGCTTAATCCAGAGTGCAACACAGCCTCACTAGAGCACTGACCCTCCAAACCATTCCTGACAGGTTTCAATGGGTGGGGGGAGGCCAACCACCATCTCATTTTGGTCCGGTGGGCGGGACCTTGGGAATTATTCTGGTTAGCTTAACCCAGTTTTCTCAGTATTGTTTATCATTCTTCTTGATAAAGAGTTATTTTTTCACTTACATCCAGGCATATTTGGTCTCTCTCTCTCTCTCTCTCTCTGTATTGGAGAGAACCAGGGGTACTGAACTGGAGGAAGGAGGCTTCCATCTGAGGTCTCTGCCCCTCCAAAATGTCTCAAACTGAGACACCAGGATAGAGTTAATTTTCTTCACAGTGGCTGGTATGTGGCTGTCTTTTGGATTTGTGCTGAAAACAGTGTTGATAACACAGGGATGTTTTGGTTATTGCTGAGCAGGGCTTATCAAGGCCTTTTCTGCTTCTCACACTGCCCTGCCAGCAAATAGGCTGGGGGTGCACAAGAAGTTGGGAGGGGACATAGCTGGGACAGCTGACCCCAACTGACCAAAGGGATATTCCATACCATATGATCTCATGCTCAGCAATAAAACCGGGGGGGAAATTGGCAGGGGGGCTATTGCTCAGGGACTGGCTGGGCAGTGATGCCTTTGGATTTTTAGCTTTTTGTAGATTTTAAAGTAACTGTGTAGTAAATATAGATTTTTAGTATTGTTATATAGTCTCTCACATTTTAGAATAGTCGTTAACACTTACCAAACCCTATTCCCCACTTCATGTAAAATTTTCTAAATTCTTTAGGTTTGTTTAGGCTCCTTTCAAGGCAGGACTATAGTAAATAGTTCCAGGCTGGAACAACAAGATACCATCACAGTCAAAGCAACCTTCAAGCCCGGAACTCTGGAGAAGCTCCAGAGACAGTACATGCCCTGAAGAAGAGGAAGAGGAGGACGAAAGGGGTCTTAGGACCTCTGACTCAATTTCCGGGGACACGTGCCGGGGGGCAGATTTGGGGAGGATCTGGGGGTGGATAGTTCTCAGATCAGACCACAAATTGTGGAACCCCTGGACACAGGTGCGCGTCTTTGTACTCCTTGTGCCAGAAGGCCTTCATTAAAGACCTGTTCTCTATCTTATCTATACTAATATTGTCTGGTGAGTCTTTTTCTCTGGTTTTTAGGCAACAGCAGCTGGACTGGCTCAGTCAGTTGGTGGTGAGCAATTGCTTACATTTCCATCACTTGTCTTTCTTGGATTTTATTTGCACTCTGCTATTTTTTTCTTTTCCTCATAATATATTATTCCTATCAGTATTATCACTATTATTTCTATTTTAAAATTAATAAACTGTTTTTATGTCAATCCACGAGTTTTCTCACTTTTACTCTTCTGATTCTCTCCCCCATCCCACTGAGTGAGAGTGAGTTTGTGTCTCCGTGGTGCTTAGTTGCCAGCTGGGGTTAAACCATGACAGCACTCAATACTATCCACATGTACAAAGTTAAACTAAATGTAAATATTTTCAAGACAAAGCCATGTATAACTGATTCTGCCAACATGCTTTTTGCTACGGAAACATGTCAGCATGCAGGAACATCATAGTGATTAAGAAATATCCCCAAAGATTTAACGTAGTTCTGAAGTACTTACTGTAGCTGGGGAGGCTCGTGTTGTATGAGTCACTGAATGACCAGAATTTTCCATTGAATTGCCAATCAGATAGGTCCCTCCTGAGCTGCTAATGAGCTGTCCTCCTGCAACACCCATCTGAATCCCTCCGGTGCCCACCATACTATGAGAGGAGACCACTGTAGTTGCCTGTGCAGAACTTCCTTGAGTATCGAAGTAATTTCCCCCAGTGTTTTGGCTATACATCTGGGTTTCCGTGTAAGGATAAGTTGTTCGACTTCAGGAAAAGAAAATAAAAGAAGTAGCAGTTATTTATTTTGATTGTTTAAGTGAGGGAAACATAATTATAGAAAAGAGTGTACAGTTGCTATAACCAAACTTAATAAGATTGGCAAAGAACCCCTGCATCTACACAAAATAGCATTTCATATGTCAAAGTACTGAGTAATTAACTTGGACTCACTGTTAAAATAAATATTCATTAAACTTAATAGAAAATGGTTTTAGTCCCATCTGAAGAGGAGTGGAGGAAAGTATGACAAAAATTGAAGATGTGAGAGGGAGATCTCATTCAAGTATTAATATATTATAATTTATCAAACTGCTGTAACTTTTAAAATCCTACTGTCAAAGCTGGATTTTTATTTATATTCCATTTATTTTGTGTACTGTTCTCCTGGTTTCAGCTGGAATAGAGATAATTTTCTTCCTAGCAGCTGGTACAGTGCTGTGTTTTGGATTTAGGATGAGAATAATGTTGATAATACACTGATGTTTTAGTTGTTGATAAGTAGTGCTTATACTAAGTCAAGGACTTTTCAGCTTCTCATGCCCTGCCAGCAAGAAGCACAACCAGGACAGCTGACCCCAACTGACCAAAAGGATATTCCATGTGTCTGCTCGCAGCCCAGGATGCCAACTGAATCCTGGTCTGCATCCAAAGGAGCATGGCCAGCAGGTCGAGGGATGTGATTCTCCCCCTCTATTCTGCTCTTATGAGACCCCCCACCTGGAGTACTATGTACGGTTCTGATGTCCCCAGTATAAGAGGGACATGAAAGTGTTGGAGAAAGTCCAGAGGAGGGTCACAAAGTTGATAAGAGGACTGGAGCACCTCTCCTATGAAGACAGGCTGAGAAAGTTGGGGCTGTTCAGCCTGGAGAAGAGAAGGTTGCATGAACACCTCATAGCAACTTTCCAGTATCTGAAGGGGACCTATAGGGAAGCCAGAGAGGGAATCCTCATCAGGAACTGTAGTGATAGGACAAGGAGTAATGGGTACAAATTGAAAAAGGGGAAATTTAGATTAGATATTAGGAAGAAATTTTTTCACTGTGAGGGTGGTGAGATACTGGAACAGGTTGCCCAGGGAGGTTGTGGATACCCCAACCGTGGCAGTGTTCAAGGCCAGGTTGGATAAAGCCTTGAGCAACCTGGTCTAGTGGGAGGTGTCCATGCCCATGGCAGGTGGGGTTGGGACTAGATGAGCTTTAAGGTCCCTTCCAACCCTTAACATTCTGTGATGTCATGCTCAGTATATAAACTGAGGGGAGCTCGCCAGGGGACTGGAATCACAGCTCAGGGATGGGATGGGCATCGGTCAACAGGTGGTGAGCCATTGCATTGTGCATCACTTGTTTTGTATATTCTATTTTTTTTTATCTTCCTTTGTTGTCCTAGTAAACTTTCTTTATCTCAACCCATGAGGTTTACTTTTCATAGAATCATAGAATCATCAAGGTTGGAAAAGACCTTTAAGATCAAGTCCAGTCATCAACCTCAACAATTGTTAAGTCCAACTGTCAAACCTTTTTTTCCCAGTTCTCTTCCCCATCCCACTGCAGGGAGGGAGGAGCAAGCAAACAGCTGTGTGGTGCTTAGTTGCTGGCTGAGGTTAAACCACGACAACTGTGTACATTACAAAACTGTAAACGTGACAAAAAAATATCAGCCAAGATGGTCCTATATACAAGAGTCCTATAAATGTTTTGTATTGATTTTAAATTCACTGAAACTCTCTGGTCGAAGCTTGAAATTATAAGCACATTTGTATTTTAAGACATTCAGTTAGTTCAGCAGAGTGAAATTTTAAATTGGACAGCAATATGTACAGTGTTATGATGAAAAAGAAAAAAACTAAAATAGAATTACAATTCACGAAGGGATTTGTGAAGGCAGTAAAAAATTCAGAGGAACATCACTAATTTAATACAATTCTTTCCAACTATTAAACATTTTAGCCTAATTAACCAGTTAATCTTAAACTTTTCACTTAACTCATGAACTTTGTCATTCTTTACTTCATGTTCATAATGACTTGAATCATTACCCTTTAATGGGTTATAATCTATTATTAGCTATTGAACACAGTGGATATTTGGTCCTATGTACTAACTTGGTGTTTCAAATTGATATAGCTCAAAATACACAAATAAATAATACTCATTAGTTTTTCTAAAATGAAGAATCTGGATTTTGAAGTAGTTAAAAATTGTAACCAACTTTTCAACATCAACAAGCTTTATACCATGGTTTGTATTACAATAAAATAAGTAAATGACAAAAATTAGTTTATTTACCCAGATGATAATTTTGACATTTAATCATAAAATCCTATAATTCTTCTTAAAATCAACTGGCACTAACATTTTGAATCCATAACAACAAACAAGTCAGAACTTCTGTGGTATTAACAATGGCCATCACGAATTCTCCCTTGTTCTTCAGAGACAACAAAAATCTCTAAAACTTAATTTTAATATCCCAAAAGCTTTTCAAGTTATGTACTATGTTACTTGTTTTCAGTTACTTTAGATAATTTAAAATCTTTCGGTTTATTCTAGGTATTTCAAAAGCTTTAAAAGCAGATGAAATTCACAGTTAATCTTGAGGGACTACAGTGCAATCTAATAAAAACTAAATTTAAAAAAAAGGGGAGAAGGAGAGGTGAAAGGCTCTAGAACCTGTATAGTCATCTAGTAGTATCTTCTTTTAAGAGCTAGAATCAAGCCATATTTTACATCGCAATAACATGTATCCAGGCAAGATGATTTGGAAAAATCTTCTTGGGTGTACCTGATTGATTTTATTAAACTGAGGCATCACTGAATGCCTCCAATGGATGGTAAGTCATCTGTTAACCAGAGCAGATGCTTTATATGCTATATATTTCTTAGAACCAGACAATGTAATAAACAGCTCTATTTAATAGAGAGTACTTAAGAAGAACATGATTAGGGGAAACAGCTCAACAAGTGTCTTCCGGGGGGTGGAACACTGGAATTTCCCCCAAAAGGGGAAAGAAAAAACAAAGATTGATGCAATTCCTAGAGAATGCCCTCAGTTATTCAGTTTATTTCTCCCTCTCTTCTGTAGGCTACAATCATCAATACTGGAAAGATTGATCTGTCCAACTGACAGGGAGTGAATAATTAGATTCCTAACTCTTTGTCTCAGTTTAACGAGATAAAAATGTTCCGTTAGGAGGGCGGGATATGGGGAAAACAACCAAGTTCCTCCCTCCCAGTAATTACAACTTCGAAATTAAGAGGCTCCAGTCAAAAGGTGTGGAAAAGAAAAATAACAGATCTTTACTAAAGAATATATATATAGGTAGGTCCCCGGGCGCCCCCCGAGCACGCCGTGTGGTCGGGGCCGTCCCCGGGCGCCCCCCGAGCACGCCGTGTGGTCGGGGCCGGCGCCGCGCGCGCTCCGCGCGCGCGGGTCAGTCCCCAGGGCACGGCTGCAGCAGGCGGCAGGGGCGGCAGGGGCAGCAGGGGGTGGTGGAAGGAGGGGGAACCTTGCCGTCGGATGCTGGACACAGTGGAGGTGGAGAGGGCAGCCTCGGAACACACAGGTTTGCCGTTCCAGGTTTTGGAGGGGAGCGGGGGGGAGGGGGAGGGCTGG
>NW_020925206.1:242334-249808 GCF_003984885.1 Neopelma chrysocephalum
CGGACTTGCCTCTCTCGTATTGGCCTTTTTAGCCACCAACGCGCTTGCAAGAAAAGTGGGTAGAGCCCTTCCCAAATCTTCGTTCGCGAAGCCTAGCCATGATATATATAGGTAACACAACAAACAAACAAGCAACAATCCCGTAACCCAACTTTCACCAAAAACAATTAAGTACTTCTTTGCCTTTTGGCGCAGTTATAACCACAGCCAGCAGGGGGCGCTGGCGCCTCGGGAGGCAGGGGCTGCAGTTGCTCTCCAATGGTCACCAGGGAGCGCTGTTGGGCCTCCAGAGGAGAGGAGGCTGCAGTTGCTCTCCGTTGGTCGGCAGGTGGCGCTGTTGGGCCTGGCAACCGCCACGACGGCGGGATCCAACACACGGGAGGCAGCCAAGTGGGTCCAAGGCACGGGAAGGGAGAGAAGGGAGGGGGCGGCTTTCCCCCGTGGACTCACGCTGGCAAAGGCTGGCTCCGGCTGTGAATTCCCTTCCTCGTCAAAGAGGCTGCCGTCACGGGGAAAAAAAAAGAGGAGGGGAAGGGCGGCCCTTCCCTCCAAAGGCTACCCCACACTGGCTTTTCAATGAATTCGAGGCAAATCCAGGCAGAAGAGCAGAGCAGAGTGCGGGGACTCAGATGCGAAACGGGATCTCCCTCGAGGACAGAAGAAAACCAGCCACTCGTCCGAGAAGATAAGCTCCCGAACCCTTCCCCACACCGATCAACCCTTCCCCGAGAGCCGTAAGGGTTTCTCCCTTACCTATTTAGCATTTCAATGAAGCAGTCGTTAAGCCCTGGCCTCGCATAACAATAGCGTCTTAGCTAGCAAGAAGATTTTGGCATGGAAAAAATTCACTAGGAAAAAGCAAAAATGGTATAGAACTATAACACTCTTCAAAAATAGTTTTAAATTTTATTCCTGTTTCCAGACCTCATGATTTATTATTCCAAACATATTTGCATTTCATAAAATAGATTAGATGCCAAATTATTTTTTGTCTGATGATGATATGCAAAAAAGATGAAATCTAAGAACTTAATAACTCTTCTGAAAAAATTTTCTCCACATAAAATCTTAACTAACCAAAACTGATAATTTGTTTAATGAAAAATTAAAATGGTATAACTTTTGAAAATTAAAACAGTAAAATTACAACCCTGAGCTTGAGAAGAGCAGATCCTGGTATGTTCAGGGCCCTGCTTGGCAGAATCCCATGGGAAACTGCCCTGGAAATAAAAGGGGCCCAGGAGAGCTACCTGATCTTGGAGAACAACCTCGTCAGAAAACAAGAATATTCCAATCCAATCAGTAGAAAGGCAAGCATAGAATGAGTAGAAAGATAAGCCTACAATTATAGAATCATAGAACAGCCCAGGTTGGAAGGGACCTCAAAAGATCATCTGGTCCAACCTTTTGTGGGAAAGGGAGTCTAGATGAGATTATCTAGCACCCTGTCCAACCGCATCTTGAAAACCTCCAATGATGGGGATTCTACCCATGTCCCTGGGGAGGTTGCTAGAGTGATTAATTGTTCTCGCTATAAAAAATTTCTTTCTTATGTCGAGATACAGTTTCTCCCAGTGCCACTTTTACCCATTACACCTTGTCTTCTCCATATGGCTCCTTGTAAAGAGAAACTTTTAGTCCTCTTTGTAGTTGCCCTTTAAGTACTAGAATACTATGATGACATTCCCTGAGACTTCCTTTCTCCAGGGATAAAAGATCTAGCTACTTCAGTCTTTCCTCATAGGGCAGGTTCTCCAGCCCTTTGATCATCTTTGTGGTCCTCCTTCAGACCCTCTCCAGTCTGTGTGTGTCTTTCTTGAATTGTGGAGACCAAAACTGGACACAGTACTGCAGGTGCAGCCTGAGAAGGGCTGAGTAGAATGGGATGATCATGTCTCTATGTGTGGTAGTAATGCTCCTGTGGATGCAGCACAGGATCTGATTTGCCTTTGTTGCTGTAGTGGTACATTGCTGACTCATGTTCAGATTGTTGTCTGCCAGCACCCCCAGGTCTTTTTCAGCAATGCTGCTTGCTACCCAGCCACACAGATCCTAGTCTATACTGGGGTCTTTCGTCACGTCATCACAGGTACAGGAATTTGCACATCTTTTAAATTTTAAACTGGCAATCTCTCTTCCCATACCACTTGAGTGGATAGACCTCAAGGCAAGGACTGGAGGAGCAAAGTCCCTCCCACTGAAAGAGAATGACAGAAGCATAGAATGGCTTGCATTGGAAGGGACCTTAAAGATCATCTAGTACCAACACCCCTGCCATGGGCAGGGACACCTTCCACTAGACCAGGCTGCTAAAAGCCTCATCCAACCTGACCTTGTGAGAAAAATCTCATTGAATTTAGAAAGACAGCAAAAGTTTGCAAAACAAAAGGAATAAAACGAAAAGGAAAAATTACAACACGTGTTGGGTGTCCTAGGGACGCAGGATTCCCAGGAACACACCCTTCAATTCAAAAGTCCCGCTTTTTAAACATTCTTAAGGTTTAACCCCGTTTACGTCATAGAAGAGGCGTTCCCCTCTTTCTGGTTGGCTGTGTCATGCTGGGAGGTGGAGTGTCCAGCAGCATGGCAGCTTCCAGGACCAGCCATGTGGTATAAGGCGTTTCCTTACCAATATTCATTTACAGTTCCCTATTCCCGTTCGCATGTTTCCCTGACACCGGTTCCAGGCTGAATCCGGCATCTTACAACTCCGCGATACGCCTTATAGGTTACTAAAGAAAAACTCTTATGTTAGTGATTTGTTAAATTCATTTGCTTGTCATAAAACCGATTCTTTATTTCTCACAACCTTGAACGCTTCCAAGGATGGGGCATCCTCAACTTCTCTGGGCAACCTGTTCCAGTGCCTCACCACTCTCACAGTAAAGAATTTATTACTAACATCTAACCTAAATCTACTCTTTTTCAGTTTAAAACCATTCCTCCTTGTCCTATCACTACATACCCTTGTAAAAAGTCCATCTTTCTTGTAGGCTCCCTTCAGGTACTGAAAGGCCACAATTAGGTCACCCCAAAGCCTTCTCCAGGCTGAACAACTCCAATTCTCAGTCTTTCATCATAGGAGAGGTGTTCCATCTCTCTAATCATCTTGGTGGTCCTCCTTTGGACTCACTCCAACAGGTCCATGTCCTTCCTGTGCTGGGGACCTCAGGACTGGATGCAGGACTCCAGGTGGGGTCTCACCAGAGCAGAGGGGCAGAATCCCCTCCCTCAACCTGCTAGCCACGCTTCTTTTGATGTAGCCCAGGATACAGTTGCCTTTCAGGACTACGAGTGCACACTGTCGGCTCATGTCCAGCTTCTCATCCACCAGCACCCCCAAGTCCTTCTCTGCAGGGCTTCTGTCAGTCTGTTCATCCCCCAGCCTTGTATTGATATCAGGGGTTGCCCCAACTCGGTTGCAGCACCTCGCACTCGGCCTTGAGATTCTCATGGGCCCACTTCTCAAGCTTGTCCAGGTCCCTCTGGATGGCACCCCATCCTTCAGGTGTGTCAACTGCACCACTCAGCTCAGTGTCATCTGCAAACTTGCTGAGGGTGCACTCTATACCTTCATCTACATCATTAGTGAAGATATTAAATAACACTGGTCCCAATACAGACTCCTGAGGCATACCACTTGTCACTGATGTCCATCAGGACTCTGAGCCATTGACCACTACCCTCTGGATGCGACCATTCAACTAATTCCTTATCCACACAAGAGTCCACCCATTGAATCTCGCTCCAATTTAGAGAGAAGGGTGTTATGGGGGACTGTGTCAAAGGCTTTACAGAAGTCCAGATAAATGACATCTGTAGCCCTTCCCTTGTCCACTGATGTAGTCACTCCATCATAGAAGGCCACTAGGTTGGTCAGGCAGGACTTGCGCTTGATGAACCCATGTTGGCTGTGTCAAATCACTTCCCTGTCCTTCATGTGCCTTAGCAGAGCTTCTAAGAAAGAAAAATCTTTTTTAATCTAAGTGTGGTCAAACATGTTCATCCTGTTTGCTTCTCATACTGAGTGCATTCATGTACAAGCATTTCAGCTATGCTCCTGATCCCTAAATCTAAATCTAAATATTCCCTCTTTCAGTTTAAAACCAATGCCCCTTGTCCTGTCAGTACAGGCTCTGGTAAAAAGTCCCTCTCTGCCTCCTTTATATATTGAAAGGCTGCAATAAGGTCTCCCTTCTCTTCTCCTGGCTGAACAACACCAACTCTCATAGCCTTTCCTCTTATGAGAGGTGTTCCAGCCCTCTGGTAATCTTCGTGGCCCTCCTCTGGACTTTCTCTAACATAATTGGATGCTGTACTCCAGGTGGAGTCTCATGAGAGTGAATTCACCTCCCTCAACCTGCTAGCCGTGCTTCCTTTTATGAAGCCCAGGATGCGATTGATTTTCTGGGCTGCAAGCACACATTGCCAGCTCATAGACAATTTTTCATCCATCAGTATATCCCCAAGTCCTCCTCAGGGCTGCTCTTGATCCAGTCTGTATTGATACTGGGGATTACTCTGACCCGGGTGTAGGACCTTGCACTTCACTTAGTTGAACATCATGAGGTTTGCATGGATCCACTCCTCTCTAGCCTGTCAAAATCCCTCTGGATGCCATCCCTTTCCTCTAGTAAATCAACTGCATCCCTCAGCTTGGTGTCATCTGAAAACTTGCTGAGGGTGTGCTTAAACTCAATGTCTATGTAATTGATGAAGACATTAAACAGTACTGGTCCCCAATATGGTGCCCATTCATCACTGGTTTCCACTTGGACATTGAACCATTGACTGTAAGTCTTTGGACATGGCCATCCAGCCAAGTCCTTATCCATCTAACTGTCCATCCATCAAACCCATATCTCTCCAATTTAGTGGCCAGAATGTTTTGGTGGACCATATCAAAGGCCTTACAGTAGTCCAGGTAGATGACATCCGTAGCACTCCCTTTGTCCACTGATGCAGTTACTCCATTGTAGAAGACCACTAAATTAGTCAGGCACAATTTGCCTTTAGTGAAGCCACGTTGGCTGTGCTAATCTCCTCCCTGTCATCCATATGTCTCAATATATGTTCCAGGAGGATCTGTCCCATTATCTTACTGGGCATGGAGGTGAGGTCAACTGGTTCCTAGTTCCCAGGGTTCCTTTTTATGGGTGCAATGTTTCCCTTTTACCAGTCATCAGGGATGTGGTCTGACTGCCATGACTTCTCAAATGTAATGGAGAATGGCTTAGCAACCACATCAGCAAATTCCCTCAGAACCCTGGCATGCATCTTGTGTGGTCCCATGGACTTATTTATGTATGTTTAGGTTCCTTAGGTGGTCACAAACCTGATCTTCTCCTATGATGGGAGGGACTGCGTTCCCCCTAACTTGGATACAGACCTTGATATTCAGGCTGTGGGAAGAAAGATTGCTGGTGTCAGGGTTGTTGAAGTCCCCCAAGAGGATCAGAGCCTGTAAGTGTGATGCTTCCTGCAGTTGAAGTGAAAATGCTTAATTGACATCCTCACTTTGATCTGGCAACCTTTAGTAAACACCAACCACAAGGTTTCCTTTGTTGGCTTTTCCCTTATTTTTTCCCATAAGCTCTCAACCCATTCAGCACTGGTTCTCAAAGACAACTCTCTCCAGTCAATCCATTTTTTTACATAGAGGGTAACCCTTCCATGCCTTCTTCCTTGCCTGTGCTTTCTGAACAGCTAATAGCCATCGATTGCAGCGCTCCAGTCGTGATTCATCCCACCAAGTCTCAGTGATAGCAATGAAATCATAGCTTTCTGGGTGCACAGTGGCTTCCATCTTTTCCTGTTTGTTACCCATGCTGCATGCATTGCTTATAGAGGCACTTCAGTGGGTCTATCAACCTTATCACCTTTTTAGAGGAACACAACCTATTTCCTTTGTGGCATTTCACAGGTGTGTCCCTGTTGGTTTCTAACACATCAGTGGTCTCTGGTTCTTTTGTCCAGATGGCAAATGGATCCTTCAGTGCCTCTCAGTGAGGAATCTTTAAGATTCACAGAACATCCACTCTTGCCCCAAAAAGTATAAAACCAATGCAGATATTCTTCTTTGAGAATTCCACTTTGAGCTGGGCAGGGGAGTTGGGGGGGTGCACTAGACAATCTGTAGAGCTTTCTTGCTATATGTATGGGCAATATCTTTGTGTTTGTCCCAAGTAGTCTGTCTCTGCTTCCACCTTCTGTGTACTTCCTTTTTGTGTTTGATTTCAGTTTGGAGCTCCATTTGCTTGGGTGGTTCTGGCTGTTCCCCAGCTAGTTCAAACCAGGGGAAGCCAATGCCAGTAGCAGCCATGGCAGTAGCAGCAGCAGCAGTATTTGCTGTGTTCTGAGAATAGCATGAGGCTTGTGAGGTCCTGGAGGGTGTTTGAGGAGCTTTCTGGGCCCCCAACATCCTTGGGCTGTGTGTGTGTAGGGACTGGCCAGTAGGCGACAGGTCTCGTAAGAGGGATGGGAGAGAGTTGGGTGGTCCCTGCTGTCATTGCAGCCAGTTCAAACCACAGGAATCCACATGTAACTGGCCCATACCAAGGGCAAGTCCTGCCTGACTAACTCAGTGGTCTTCTATGATGGAGTGACTACATCAGTGGACAAGGGAAGGGCTACAGATGTCATTTATCTGGACTTCTGTAAAGCCTTTGACACAGTCCCCCACAACATCCAGAGGGCTCAACAGCTCAACGTTCACATGGAATAAGGAGCGAGGTCCCTCAGGGGTCCATATTTGGACCAGTGTTATTTAATATCTTTACTAATGACATAGACAGTGGGACTGAGTGCAACCTCAGCAAGTTTGCAGACAACACCAAGCTGAATGGTGCAGTTGACACTCTGGAGGGAAGGGATGCCATCAGGAGCAATCTTGACAGGCTAGAGAGGTGGGCCTGTGCAAACCTCATGAATTTCAATAAGGCCACATGCAGGGTCCTGTACCTGTATGGGGGAATCCCATGCAAATATACAGGCTGCATAGAGAACGGATCAAGAGCAGCCCTGCAGAGAAGGACTTGGGGGTGTTGGTTGACAAGAAGAACATGACCGAGCAGTCATAGAATCGCACAATTATAGAATCATTAAGGTTGGAAAAGACCTCCAAGATCATCAAGTCCAACCTTTGACCTAATACCACCATACCCCCTAAACTATATTGGAAAATGCCACGTCCACTTGTTTTTTGAACACTTCCAAGGATGGTGACTGTCACACGAGGAAAGCTCTGGACACTTAATGTAAGGATCCAAGAACTCCGTTTATTGAAGATTAACAGCGGCTTAATATACACAGTATAATAGGTTCATCCATATTACAGAGATTAGGCTCCTAATTGGTACTTGACTAATAGGTGATATCATCTCAACTGCCTTCCATTGTTTACACAGGTGGCTCGTTAAGTGCTTTTGTTTTTCAAATTCCAAGCTCCTGTTTTTCAGCCCAAGTTAGAATACAC